>NW_009720138.1:4962-9429 GCF_000703405.1 Apaloderma vittatum | reverse complement strand
CTGTCCAGGTCCCTCTGCAGTGCCTTCCTTCTCTCCAGCAGATCCACACTCCCCCCAGATTGGTGTCATCTGCAAACTTACTAAGGGTAGACTCAATCCCCTCACCCAGGTCATCAATAAAGATCTAACATATTACGGGAAGTCAAACCATGTTGTCACATCTAGATGAAACCAGCAAAATAGAATCATACAGAAGAATTGGACGGGAGGGATAATATACAAGAGGATGGTAATTTGCCAATACTACACAACATCCAGCACCATCACCAGGGAAAAAGAAGCCCTCAGCAAAGAATCAGAAAAGCCACGGGACTATCTCCCTCATCCTCACAGCCTGTTCCACAGCAAGAACTTGTTTCTGCACAGCGTCTTTACACAGAAGTGGAAAAACCAGGGCCCAGTGTGCCCAAAAGGATTTAGGAGCCACATTTGATCCCACATGCTGGCACATCTGCCAGAGTAGGCTTCTGTTCTCTCAACAGTATGAACAATATAGGAATTGCACAACGAATAGATCTCATCCTGTGTTGAGCAATGGGTCTGTAACTAGCCTGGGGCTAGTCTGTACATTTTGCAACATTATAGGAATCTGAAATGCGATTACCTCGTTTTACCAAAGGGATCAGAGTAAGTTGTTTCTGCAAGCTTCAACCATTTTCTTTCTGCAATTACCTAAAATAAAGAATTCTTTGTTAAATATGTTATACAAATAATCCTGAAGATGTTTGGGGGCTAAGAGGAAAGACAGCACAACCACTTCTAGATTCTTTTGAAGACAAAACTTCAGCATTAGAACACAGACCAGAACAGGTAACAGCATTTCTGTAGCTGATACAAAGAACCCCAACCCCAAAGCATTTGCTCTAAGTTCTTCAACAGTAATAGAAAGCAAGTCCAGTAACTTTTCTCGATACTACTTTTGTAACCAAGTTTCAATGAATTCAGTGGGATTGTATGACCTGGGAAGTACTTTATTTTTCAGGAAGATTTTGCAACAATCATGTTTCAGCTGAAAAAGAAAAATGGTCACACTGGTCTGCACAGACTTCAGCTACGCTGGTGATCACGAGCATTCACTTCCAGAGCTAAGCATGCAAGGCTAAAAACCAAAGTGTTATGAAGCTATTCTTGCTGTGATTGCAGCCTGTGGCCTCCTGTAGCCGCTATTTTTTGGTTCCTGTGAGCAGGCACACCACACTTGCCCTGTTAGGATCTGCAAGCTGCTGACTGAATGCTTGGGGTTAACATTATTACAAAATGTCTTTTCTGAGCTAAATGAATGTATTCGCCCTGTGATGTTGCCTCACCTTCTATGTAATTCCTTTAACAGGGAAAAATCCCTAGGTATTAGCCCAGCAGATTACTTCTTTTGATATAACTTGTATTTCAAGCTTTGCTAAAGGTATAGGCAGACAAGCAGCTTGCCTCTAGAATTTTGTATGAAGTTGGCCATAGATCTGCCCCTAGAAAGGAGAAGTAATCAGGAAGATGAACAAATCCCTTCCTGTTGTCTGATGAGACACTGCTCATGGCAACGGAACAAGCACCAGTAAGGTGGAAAAAAGGGATCTGGCGAAAAGCCCATAACATTAAATCATAGCAAAGGATGAAGTCTGAGAGGTCTTTTATGTGGCTGGCACACTGCGATCCTCTCCTGCAGGACAAGGAGCAAACAGGGCCCGTGTGGCCACGTAGATCTGGAAATTAAAGGTGAGAGATTCACCGACTGAGAAAGAATATAGAGAGCTGAACTGTAGTACAAGATGCAGCTGTAATTAGAATACAGAAGCACAGTACAGCAACAGCTGGAGGCAGAAGGACAAATCAGAAGTAGTTCAGGTGTCCAATAAATTATAACGGAGCTGGATGAACTCATGTAATTCTTAAAATGTGTTCTGCAGGACAGTTATTCTGATAGGCAATCGAAAAAACAACAGCACTCCTATGGCTGCAAATGTGGCCACACTTATCTAACACGTAGGAGTTTTGGCATTTCTTGCCGAAAGCACAACATTTCCACGTAACAGGAACTGAAAAAGGAGAGCTACGTGTTCTCCAAAGGGCTTTCTAGAGGCTTTGTGGTCACAAAAACAGCAGGAAAGAAGGAGATTAAGTATATTATGCTCATTACAGGTACAAGAAGCCAGTCCATTTGGAAGCATTCAGGTACATTTTAAATAGCTTTCTATTCACTCCCAAATCACTGCAGAACTAGAGTACAGGAAGATCCAGAGAGAAATAAATTAAACTCATGTTCCATTGGTTGTCCAAAGAGAGGAATATATATATACTTTGGTGAAGTAAACATAGCCAAATGTTTTGTCTTAATGATTTTTTTTAAACATTTCAGAGAACACAATGAACTAGATTATTGATCGTGGTCCCGTATTACTGCAGCTTTACGCCCATCACCAGGTTACTATTTGTTAAGAAATGGCTGAAATCAGAACCACATCAGTGTTCCTGGGGAATCTTAGAGGAAAAAGAAATCCCTAGTCTGTAAGAAATAGGACCTATCCAAGCTCCAAAAAGCAAAAAAGAAAAAGAAAAAAAGTTTTACCTGTACAAAAGAAATAATGCCAAACAAAGTGTCTTGTTTTTAATCAGGGCTTCTCAAGTACAGCTGAAAAATACCTGCACAGCACTACTGTCATGAAGCAATATTTAAAAAGTACTATAGCCCACGTAGCATAAATATTTACAGTGGAAGCCATTGCACAATCCTCTAAGGTTAGATGAAGCCCTTGCTGCTAACAGCCTACAGGCTGAAAGTTAACTTTCAGCTGAAAACTGAAAGTTGCCACGTTTCCCTGTAAGAAGAAGAGAAATTTGTCACTTTGCAGGCTGTGTTGCACTTACCATGCTCAGTTTTAGAATGAGTTATTTTATTACCGTATCTATGACTTTGATGGGCAAGTAACATCTGCTTTTGGAACAGAACAGTTTCCTTCACCTGGAAGAGACCTTCAAGATGATCAAGTCCAACCTTTGTCCTAGCCCTGTCAACACCACTAAACCCTGTCCCTCAGCACAACATCTCCCCGTCTCTTAAACACCTCCAGGGATGGCGACTCAACCACCTCCCCGACCAGGCCGTTCCAATGCCGGACAACCCTCTCAGTAAAGAAATTCTTGGCTTACAACAATCTGACTGTGGGTTCCCTGAAAGAGGAAGAAGGAAATAAGCCACTGCTTTCGTGAAAGAAGATATTCCAACATCAGACCATGTAGTTACTGAAGTTACAGGACCACTTTTAATGTAAGAGCTACTGGTAATGGCACAGTCAATACTGTCCTGTATTAATGCCACAAAATGACTGTAAAACTAAATAGTTTAAAATATGCAAAATCTAGTAACAAACTTCCAATGACACCAAAGAGTACAATATTCCAATGGAGCAGAACTAAGAGGCATTAAAAAAATAAGAAGAAAAAAGAGGATAAAATGAAGATGTTACCTGCAAAGCCGCAGGTCTTAATAGAAACCCCAAAACCTTACAAAAATTAAACCCTTTACGCTTGAGAAATATTCATATTAAAAAAACACCCAAGGGTAAAAGCCATGAATATACCCCAACAGCCTGAGTCTCTTCGTTCCTCAGAAAGTTTTGTTCCTTGAAACCTAAAGAAATTAGAGGACTGTGTGCATTCCAAGGAAGAAGGCTGGATAAAAGAAACTACATCTGCGTTCTAACGAAAGAGGGATGCTGTTGCCAAACCTGCTTTTAACACCACAAATTAACTCCAAAGAATACACTTAAAAGAGAACAGAAACAAATACAGGTAGTTTAAATTAGGGTCAAAGTAGTCCTAATAAGCATCCAGAAATACCTCCAAATTCCTTGATATACCTGATATCTTCTGATTCTATCAAGATAAGAACACAGCATTTTTGAAAAAAAAATCTTACTACCTCCTTACTAATGTCTTTAGAATAACGAATGTCTAAATTCGAGCCCTTTCAGAAAGCATGAAAGAAGGTACAATCCTAAATGTTAAGGCAACTCTTTGTGGTTCCTCACCATAAAGGGATGGAAAACAAGGTTCACAAGGCACTGATCTGCTAGTCTCTCAGCAGTAATAACATTATTTCTGAACACCGAAAACATCCTGAACAGACAATCAAGAAACAGCTGGAAAATCCTCCCCGAAAAAAAAGCTTAAAATGATGCAACGCTGTAGATTTCTCTCTCCCTGTTGATAAATGCTATGATTATTTCAACAAAGCGAAATGTCACCTTTTTTAAGCTCTCTGACCACCAGGAAGAAGTGTTTTGTCTATTGAATAGATCTTACTAACAGCATTTCTTACTCTGCACTCCTAAAAATTCAGATCAGTCTCACATAACTGTTACCTAACGATAAAACATGTGTCAAAACCAAGCATGTTGTACCTCTTCTTTCAGGACAACCTGTCTGGCTGCTTTTGGCACTTCTGTGGATGTCTCAGCTGCCATTTTCAGGAAT
>NW_009720138.1:0-4947 GCF_000703405.1 Apaloderma vittatum | reverse complement strand
AATGCCAGGCTTTCCTCCTTCTGGGCAAAGTCCAGACTACTACGAAACAAAGTAAATATTGGCTTTCAGAGTAAAGTTCAAAGGATCATTTCATAGCATCAGATAGAATCATATAGAATCACAGAATCATAGAATCACAGAATCATAGAATCATAGAATGTTCGGGGTTGGAAAGGACCTCAGTGTCGTATCATCTGTGAACTTGCTGAGGGTGCGCTGCTCTATCCCCTCTTCTAGGTCATTGATGAAGATATTGAACAAAACTGGACCCCTGGGGAACACCTCTGGCCACAGGCCTGCAGCTTGACCCTGTGCTGCTGATCACAACCCTCTGAATTCTGTTGTTGAGCCAGTTCACAATCCACCTCACAGTCCAGTCATCTATCCCACATTTCTTGAGTTTACCTACAAGTAATGTTAATGTTAATACCTACAAGGATGTTATGGGAGACAGTATCAAAAGCCTTACTGAAGTCAAGGTATATGCATTCTAAATTAACAAATAGAACTTGCTGGAGAAAACTAAGGGCACATGCAATTCACATTTTCAGCTCCACCTTATGGTTTCAGAGTCAAATAATTGAAAGGAGAAGTGGAAGTTTGGGTCAAATCTCTACCTTAACAGTTGTAATGGTCCTATGGGTTGCCAAGTAGCTACAAGGGCTGAAGACACTCTGCTTAACTATTCCAAGGTCAGACAGAGACAAAACTGATCCATTTCAGACAACTCATTGCATTCTGATCTGTGTGAAGTGCTCTGCCAACACAGCATGACCATAACAGGGCTACGCACTCCACCATGAAAGTGGAAAAACCTTGTCCCAGGAGGACTGCAGCGCTAAAAACTGTCTGCTACTGAGAAAGAATCAGGACTGGAACCTCCCTCCACTTTACACACATCACAAACAAACATGTAAAGGACTCAACCCTTCCCCACAAAAACAAGGTCAAAGAGTCACCTGCGTGTTGCAAGTCCAGGTGGCACGTGGCGCTGGCGTGACCAAAGCTCGCCGGCCTCTCCTGCTGGGAACGCTGGGGCTCACGCTGTGCAATGGGCAACGGAACGTAAGCCCAGAGCAAGGCTCTGCCCTGGCAGCTCAGCGCCTCAGCCTGTGGCCCAACGCTCCCCAGGCAGGCAAGACCGCCCGCTCGCTCTCTCAGGCCAGCTCTGGCTAAAAGGCACACCGGGCAGCAGAGAAATTACGGGGCACTTGCAACACAGCAGCTCTTGGTCCAAGGAAGCTCATCTCTGATTACGTTGTAACATCCAAGTCCTGAAAACCAGCACGAATCATAAGCAACAAGACAGGGCAGAGAAGGAAACCAATTTAAACACCAGGAGAGATGAGATAACATTAAAGATCTCCACCATTCTCAGCCTTGGGCGTAAACTTTCCATGGAGTTAACAGGAATTTTCCCATTGACTTTAGCCAGGGTTTAATAAGGCTCTGTGGGGTCTCTCGCAATGAACAGCAGCAGAAGTGAGCAATCACCTGCTCTGTCACGCCCTATTTTCTTTACTCCATCCTTATCCTCCCGCAACATCTACCGCACATTTGCAAAACGTTCAAGAGAATGCAGCAACAATCCACTTTCTCACTTATTAGATTTGCACTGAATTCCACAGAGCAATTAAAAGGAATAGGTAGTACAGAAGATTTCTGGTTATTAGCAGCACTAAAACTAACATGCACAACCCTATTTCCTCCATATATACGCATGGGAGTCTCTGTCTTAGGTCTTTGGAAAGTCTGGTTGGATGAAGTAGGTCAGAGTGGTCAAATGTTTAAACTGTTCTTATATAACATAAATTCTGAAAAGGAATCCTGACCTATTAAACCCAATTCTGTTCTTTCAAAAACATGTCCTATAATCCTTTCTTAAAGAACTGAAGCTCCATCTTAAAATGAGATGGTTTTGCTATCTACCCTACTATTATTTGTACGAAAAACTGTACTAGAATCTCACTTAACTCCCAGTTCCTACCCCATGTTAGTTCAGGCAGCTGTTACCCATTTGTTCTTGAGCCAGCAGTGTCTCAAACTCTATTTAGAGCTGTAGCTGGACAATGACCATGGTCTCTTGCTGTGATTCCGAAACTCAAGCTCAAGCTTTCCACCAAAGTTATGCAAAAGAAGTGCAGCCCAGCATTGCAGTTCCAAGAGGTTCCTGCTCATCCAGAGCAAACAGTCAAAGGAGGCTCTGAATGATGCCTGAAGTTTTAAAAATACAGTTTATACAAATTTAAAAATACAAAAACTTCACACACTTAACTACGATAAATGCACCTCCTCCGTTTAGAAAGAATTGCAGCCTATTTGAGTGACAATATAAGCATATTGAGGGAGTAGAAAAGGAGACACATCCTTCTTAAACTTCTTTTTTTTTTGGTTGGACTGAGTAAGTTTTCCTCTTTTAGTCTCCCCTCACAGGAAATCCTACTCCATTGATCATACTAATCCTTCTGCATAAGCTTGCACGTATCAGTGTATCTTTCCCAAATGTGGATTACCACAGTTGTACCCTAAATCCCCCAGGCAGCTACAGTGCTGGTTCGTACGGCAGTATCAGTACTTACCTGCAGGAGTTACAAATATCTACTAGAACCTTATTTCATTTTCAACACAGCTTGGTCTCTTCTGCAGTAAGGCAGATTCAAGGATGGCTTCCAACTTCGAATACCAAAAAATCATACAGCCTCAGTAGTTTTAATTATCACTAAAACCTAAAATAGGTAGAAAGGGGAGAGAGAGAGGAACACTCGTTTACCTCAGCTTCTGTAGTTTTGATCTCCTCCACAAGTGGGAGCAATAACTCTATGTATGAGTGCAATTTTTAACAGTTCCATCAAAAAATTAATTCTTTCCAAATTCATGTGACTGAACAGAAGTGAGAATTTCTGCTGTTAGAAAGCTGTAGTACCATCTGGTTAAACAAAGGCTGCTATGCAGGTATCTCACGCTGGTCATACTGTCAAGGGTGGCAACACCTTTTGTTCATAAACAAAATTAGTTGCAACTGAAAATTAACACTGCAGTGTTAGATTTCTAGAGCTCTGTGTTAGGTTTCAGAATAGACCTTGTCCTGCAGCCTCAATGAGGACGGTTACTCTATCTCATAAAACTACCTCTGCATCGTTTGAGTTAAAAATGTAACACAGCTCACACAGCAGCCTGGGACCTGACTACCCACGTTATGTTTAGAGGAACTCTACGAAACTAAGTTTCTAATCGTTATCAGTGCAATCTTAAGGATACGTCAAAGTGTCTACATTTATCAGCCTTGTTAGCACAACTCAACAGCACTTGAACTATAAATTATTGCAGGGGGTGGTAAAATTTGGCCTATTTCTTCCTTCTCTGATGAGTTTCGTGGCTAGCATCACAGGCCACTGCTGGCAAACACTGCTGCTTGTTCCATTTATTCCTTGTTGGGGTCAAACTTAGACCTGAAAAAGGCATTTCTAAAAGGCTTAACTTTATTCCCATTGCTTATACCCTCACTGAGTGGCTTCCTTTCAAGGCAACATCCAACCATTCTACAGTTTCCAAATTATCCTTCACAGGAGTTAAAATCTTAAGCCTACGGATGCCCGTGAATCAGCTTAGAGTAGCCAACCTAGAGGGACTTTACATTAACCTATCTAAGTCATGACAGATGGATTAGCTCCTCTAAATCACTTTTCAAATTATATTCTCTGATCAAAACTATACAACTCAGCTGACAGCAACCAGATTTAATAAAAGCTCAGCAACGGTGTCCTAAGGTAAGCTCAAGACAAAACAACTCAGAAAGAACGTGCAGAAGCGACACTGGCATTGTTTTATGTACAATTTGTCCAACAGCACATGAAGGTAAACGTCAGTAAAAGCTCCTAAGTCACCTCAAACTTGTTATCATCAGTCAATCACTTGCACTTCAACAACACGATTCTAGCCACAAAACCAATTAATCAGCATAAGTTGATGGGAGAGGAGTGAAAAGGAAAAAGCAGGAAAAATGTTTCAGTTTTGTCACGGTATTTAGCAGCACAGATGACCTGCTCAGCACCAAATAAAATACAGAAAAATAACTGGTTCTCCCCTTGCAGAATACGCAACAACAAAGACAATCTTGCACAAGCAGAAGCAGGTTAGCAGTGCCTGCACTTTGTTATCAATGTGCCAGACAACTGAGGTGTGAGCAGACATGGAGAGACATGAGCATTTGAGGAAAGCATCAGGTGGAAACAACTCGGCCCTCCACACAGGGGACACACAGGCACAGAGATGACACCACCACCACGGGGCTTAAAACCCCATGTTATTCCGCTATTACTTGATTCTCCCCAAAACAAAATGAAATACAGCCCTGCTGGAGGAGGCAAGAGAACGCTGTCACTGCACGGCGCCGTTACAATGCTGGAGAGCTGAAATTTTAGAGTCATAGAATCATAGAATGTCCGGGGTTGAAAGGCACCTCTAGAGATCATCTAGTCCAACCCCCTGCCAGAGCAGGATCACCCAGGGCAGCCACACAGAAACGTGTCCAGGCAGGTTTTGAAAGTCTCCAGAGAAGGAGAGTCCACACCCTCTCTGGGCAGCCTGTGCCAGGTCTCTGTCACCCTCACAGGGAAAAAGTTTTTCGTAACATTTTTGCAGAAACTTTTGTGTTCCAGCTTGTAGCCATTGCCCCTTGTCCTGTCATTGGACATCACTGAAAAGAGCCTGGCTCCGTCCTCCCGACAGTCCCCCTTGACATGTTTTTAAACACTAATGAGGTCACCCCTCAGCCTCCTCTTCTCCAAGCTGAAGAGCCCCAGCTCCTTCAGCCTTTCCTCACCAGGGAGATGTTTCACTCCCTCCATCATCCCTGTGGCTGTGATGGACTCTCTCCAGCAGTTCCCTGTCTCTCTGGAGCTGAGGGGCCCAGAACTGGACACAAGATTCCAGATGTGACCTCACCCG
>NW_009720137.1:494-1755 GCF_000703405.1 Apaloderma vittatum | reverse complement strand
TTCTGTCCTCTGCCTCCAGGGCACCCACCTCCTTCCCCAGAGGGCCTACGTTGCCTCCAGTGATAGTTTTGTCGACAATGTATTTGAAGAAGCCCTTTCTGCTGTGCTTGACCTCCCTCACAAGTTTTAGTTCCAAGGAGGCCTCAGCTTTTCTAATTGCTCCCTACACTCTCTGACAGCAGCCCTGTACTCCAGCCCAGTGGCCAGCCCTTCCTTTCACAATCTATATACCCTCCCCTTCCACTGAGTCTGCCCAGCGGATCCCTGGTTAACCATGCAGGTCTCCTGGATCTCCTCCTTGATTTCCTACCCGTTGGGATGCACTGATCCTGAGCCTGGAAGAAATGGTCCTTGAATACTGACCAACTCTCTTGGGCCCCTTTACCTTCCAGTTCCCTGTCCCATGGGCTATCCCCTAGCAGTTGCTTGAAACGACCAAAGTCAGCCCTCCTGAAGTCCAGGGCTGCGATCCTCCTTGGTATTTTGTTTCCACCGCACAAGATCCTGAACTCCACCATCTCATGGTCACTGCAGCCAAGATTGCCCTCAACCTTCACGGCGTCAACCAGACCTTCCTTGTTGGTGAGCACACGGTCCAGCAGCGCTCCTCCCCTGGTCGGTTCATTCACCATTTGCATCAAAAAATTATCAGTGATGCCCTGGAGGAACCCCCTGGGCTGAGGCTGGCTGGCTGTGCGGGCCTTCCAGCACATATCTGGGCAGTTGAAATCCCCCGTGAGAACCAGGGCCTGGGATCGAGAGGCTGCTCTCAGCTGCCTGTAAAAGGCCTCATCAGCTTCCTCCTCCTGATCAGGGGGTCTGTAAGAGACACCCACCCCAGGATCACCTGTGTTAGCCTGCCCCTTCATTCTCACCCACAGACTCTCGGCTCGCTCCTCTTTCGCCCCTGGATAGATCTCAATGGTTGGTGATCCCGAGGGTCTTTTCCAGCCTGAATTGTTCTAGGGTTCTATCACTGAGTTTTGCTCCAAGAGCGAAGGTGGCAGCGAGACAACCTGGTGCTGCTCTGCACCCACAGAACCTTGGACCCCAGGCCGGCGGGGTGAAAGGCACTGACTCAGCCCCTGAGAGGATCTAAGACACGGTTCATTAGCAAGAAGCACTATTTATGGGTTACAAACAGGAGCCCAGACTATTCAGCCATAATGATTTGCAGCTCCCTCAGTCCTCACCCATGGAGAAGAGACATCCCAGGTCTGTTTGGATCACGCTCTCCCATTCGCTCCCACACACATCTGGG
>NW_009720137.1:0-296 GCF_000703405.1 Apaloderma vittatum | reverse complement strand
AGGGTATCCACAAAGAAACGCCAAAAAACGGCAAAAACCCCCTGGGAAACGGCAAAAAAACCCCGGAAAATGCCAAAAGCCCCCCGAAAAACTCCACCCCCCAAAAAACCACCAAAAACCCTCCGGAAAACGTGAAACTCCCCCCAGAAAACGGCAGACATTGGGGGGGGGCAGATATTTTCGGGGGGCAGATATTTTTGGGAGGCAGATTTTTTTTGGGGGGGTGGATTTTTTTTGAGGGGGGGCAGATATTTTTGGAGGGGGATAATTTTTTTTGGGGGGAGAGGCTGGTGCTG
>NW_009720136.1:0-1960 GCF_000703405.1 Apaloderma vittatum | reverse complement strand
TCTTTCAAGGTCCCTTCCAACCCCCAGAGTGTCTCTGAGATTCTCATCACTTGTGGGTGACTGGTGCAGAATGAGGAGGGAGTTGTGCATCACCAGCAGAGCTCTTGAAAGTATTCCCTAAACAGTATTTGCTCAGTAGCATTCTGAGCGGTTTATTTTAGGAGTAGGAAAATATTCAGAAATGAATGCAAGCCTGAATGCCTTTAAGAATTAAGCAGGCATCCTATGAGAGCCCAACAGAAAACTTTGAATCAGGAGTTCAGCAAGACAGAAAACTAAGCTGGTATCTCTTACTCAGCTTGCTCTGAAAAACCAGTCACAATAAATCATTGCTTAGTATTTTTGTATGTTGAACTTTGTGCCATATATCAGGTTTTTTGCTCTTTTTTTCTCCCCATCTCCAAGGTCTTTGGACCAGAAACTACTCAGAGTGAATTTTTTGAAGGCTCAATGAAAGAGATAGTAAGAGCATATATTAATGGAGTGAATGGATTGGTGTTTACTTACGGAGTTACAAATGCAGGCAAGACATTCACCATCCAAGGTATGAAATGTTTATATAACAAATATAAAAAGCATATATAACAACCAAGTCAAAATCCAATGAGATGTTTATATTAATGTCTATATTTTATATTTTGTTATTTTTAAGGGACTTCAAGAGATTTTGGTATTTTACCTCGCTCACTTGATGTGATTTTTAACCACATAAGGGGAAGACAATACTTTAAGATGAACTTCAAACCATATTTGAGCAATGATGTCAAGAAATTAGAAGATGCACAAGTTAAGCAAGAAGAAGCCATAAAATCTGCTATTCTTGCATCACTGAAAGAGGTCAGTGACTAAATGCTTCCTTGTAACTGAGTGTAGCTTCTTAAAAGCTCCCTGTCTAAGAGACTAACTTTAAAATCTCTATTGGTTCTGCAGATCTATCTAAATCTGCTGCATGGATACTTGGTGAACCTTGCAATGGAAAAGTAACTCCCTGTTTTTGGAGCTCAGGGTAAACTGAAAGAACTTTCTGCAGCAGGCAGCACACAGTTCAGACCAAAAACCATTGCAAGGCCAAAGCCTGGGTTTCTATAGAGGAGCAGTTCTGGCACTGTGGTGACACTAGCTCTTGAGAAGTCTCTTAAGAGCTGACCTATCTAAAACCTGGTTCTTAAGTGAATCTCCTTTTGGGGCAGGTTTCCAGGCTTGATTCCAAGGTAGTTGCTCAAACTGTAGTACTGGCTCACGAGGGATGATGGCAGTCTCTTAACAGGGCCAGTGAAGGCAAGAAGAGTCCATTTTGGTGGAAGAGTCTTAAAGCATATAAGACAATTGATAAACCTTGGATTTTATGTAACTTCATGAAGACTTTTTTTTTCTTCTGATACAGCAAGTGAAATGCCACAAAAGGAATATCGTTAAAGGATTACAGCCTGCTTTAGAGGATTGTATGTATCGTTAACTCTGGCCTCAGAAGACTGTATGTAGAATAGAGGAGTCCTTATTGTGGCAGCCTCCTGTTTTCATTATCTAGTAATTTTTCTTTCCAGTGTAAAAAGAACAGATCTCACCAGAAAATGGGCACCCTTGTGTGTGTGACTGTTCTGTACTTCTAAGCTCAGGTGCAAGTTGTTAAATGTCTGGCTTTTTTCTTTTGTTCAGTGCATTTTTAACCTGAACTGTAATTCTGCGTATTTAATCCCAAAATGTGGTAGGCTCAGCTGATTTGCTTTCAGAGCCACTCTGAATGAATTCTGGGAAGTATAGAAGTAATGATTGACTGGGTTTTCTTTTTTCCTGTGGTCTTTAATACCAGTGTTCTTAAAGTACTTCAGTTAGCTCTTAAAGAATATCCTTCTGTGAATCAAATTCGTATGTGAAGTTCCACTCTAAATTCTGTGCTTAATTTAAACTCTATAAACTGAATTTATAGAACATAGAATCATAGAACAGTTTCGGTTGGAAG
>NW_009720135.1:1392-2074 GCF_000703405.1 Apaloderma vittatum | reverse complement strand
GTTGCTCGGGCGTAGGGCCCCATCGTACCACCGGCTGCTGTTACAACCCTTGAGCCTAACGAGGCGGACCATGGCTTCCTGCAGGTCATCGGCTGTCTCTTCAGCTGTGGGCACAGATACGAATTAACACCCAGCAGCAGCTCGCTGCCACTTGTACTTTCAGTCAGGGGCAATCCCTTCCCTGGGGCTTTTCTCTGCCCCCTGAAAGTGCAGCCAGACTCAGGCATTTGCCTCTGCTGGTAGGAAGCCCAACCCCTCTCCCCGGCATGCCCAGCCTGCACTCAGGACACGAGCACTTTTGGGGAACTCACATCCTTCATGCGTATGTCCCCATCCACTGACATAGCAGGTTTTCAGTGATTTCATTTGCATCGAGGCTTTGGGCACACAGGCAGGCTGGACATAATAGCCACAGTGGACAGGATTCTCCAGTTCCAGCAGCGCAATGTCATTACTCTGCGTGGTATTACTGTAGTGTTCGTGAACGATCAGCTGCTTAATATGGCGCACTTGGGTCTCAGGACCTGGCTCAGACAACCGTGTGGCCCCAACCACCACGCGCCACTTGTTAATTTGCCTGCAAGGCAGATGGAGAGAGGGGTCAGCGGGAGCGCAGCCCTGGGCTGCAGCAGCCCAGCGGGTCCCTGCCTCCCGCTTCCCAAGGAAGCCCTGCTCACGGGAT
>NW_009720135.1:830-1222 GCF_000703405.1 Apaloderma vittatum | reverse complement strand
GCAGGGTGGTGGGAATGTCCCCCGTGCCGGCTCCTCCTTACCTGGCATGGTTGAAGCAGTGGGCTGCCGTGAGGACCCACTGTGTGTTGATGAGGGTCCCTCCGCAGAGGTGCCCCATGCCTGGTCTCGAGGGATCCTGGATGCTGACGATCCAGGGCCAGGCCCCTGGCTGGGCATCTTTGCCACCCACGACGCGCGAGCCGCTGTAGTAAGAAGCCATGGGCCGGAGCCCGCAGGTCCCTCTGTAACCAGAAATTCATTACTGTCCTGCTTGATGGCTTGCTGCTTGCCAGGCTGAAGGTCAGCCACCTTTCCCCCCACAAGGCGTTGTTGCGAGGACAGCAGGGCCAGGGAACCCTGTGGGAAGAGGCTCTGCCCTGCACCCTTTTCTG
>NW_009720135.1:391-646 GCF_000703405.1 Apaloderma vittatum | reverse complement strand
CCCTCCAGTGGGCCCCACCAGGGTGTCCCAAGCTCCCTCCCAGAGCCCCAGTCACTTACTCACAGCTGTCCCATGAGCCATGCACAGGCCAGCACAGGGCCAGCACAATAAGGAGGGTGAGCAAAGACATCGCTGCCTGTGGCATGGGCCAGATGCAAGAGCTGACAGCTCGTCACCACCAGTGCCACAGCCACTATAGTGCCCGCAGTGCTTGCAGTGCCCACGGTGCCCGTGGCCCTGGGGCTGACGTCACCG
>NW_009720135.1:0-213 GCF_000703405.1 Apaloderma vittatum | reverse complement strand
CTGCCATGGGTATGGACTTCTCTCAACTAGATCAGGTTACTCAAGGCCTCATCCAACCTGGCCTTGAACATCTACAGGGAGGGGACATCCATAACGTCTCTGAACAATTTATTCCAGAGTCTGGCCCCTCTCATACTGATTTTTTTTTCCCAAGATCCAGTCTAAATCTGTTTTCCTTTCACTTAAATCCATTTTCCCTTGTCCTGTCAGTGG
>NW_009720134.1:0-421 GCF_000703405.1 Apaloderma vittatum | reverse complement strand
AAATTTGTTAACAAAATTTTACAAATCAACACATAGCAAACTCTTTTTCTTGTTCCTTTTTTGTTTTTTACATTTATTGACAATATATTTTAAGATTTATATTATGAGCATAAGGGCTCACTGAACAGGTCCATCTACTCCATTGTCCTGTCTGTACTGCAGACTAATATCAAAAACTTTGCAAAACCACATAAGAAACAAAGGAGATATGTTTTTTCTCCTCATGTATTCTCCCAGCAACCTATGACTTAGGGACATTCTGAGCTCACAGCTTTTTGTGTGTTTAATCAGCACTGGTGGATTTCCATACCTTGCATAATCTTCTTTTAACCCATTTATAACTTTTGCTTCCACATATATGGTAACCATTCATTTCACTACTTAGTTATGCATTTCATGTAAAAATACTCTTTTGCATTAT
>NW_009720133.1:26038-40714 GCF_000703405.1 Apaloderma vittatum | reverse complement strand
CTCTTCCCGCCGGGTGCCGGGTGTTCGCGTTTGCGCCTTTCCCGGGCGGGGAGAGGTGTCCTGCGGAGCCCGGCCGAAGCGGGGATTGGGGCCTCGTGGGGCTGCGACAGTGCACGCTGCCTGGGGTGGGTTTTGACGCCTCTCCGTGGCATCGGTGTGCCTTCGCGACAGTGTCCACCGGGCAGAGGGGTGAGGCAAGAGAGCGGGAAAAGTATTTCCTTCCCCAGGTTGTCCAAAGCAGCCACAGGGCTCAGCTCCGGCTTGTGGAGCGCTTCAGCATCTTCGTGTCCCAACAAGTCATGCGTGCTCGGGGCTGCCTTTTCAGATCTGAGGGAGCAGGTTGCCGTTCCTCCTGGCCACTGTTTTATTTGCGATGTGAGGAATGGGGCAGACCTTCATGAGAGCCAGACCTGGTAGCACATAAAGACAAGAAGCAGTTTCTGTGGCTGCCAGGGCTGTGCTAGGGGAAGTACCCATGCGGTGGACACCGCGGGATCACTCCTGCTCTGAACTCACTGTCCTCACCCCAGCCCTGTGCCCGGGGCAGGCGGGAGGGAGCAGCCAGGTGTGCAGAGCTCGGTCGCCAAAAGCCAAGAGGTGCCGAGCAGTGAGGTTCCCTGTTTTTGGTTCTAAGGAACCTGAAAGGGAAGTAGAAGGTTGTTGGCCGTTTCATGAAACCAAGTTCTAACACATTTCTTTCAGTTCTAGTATCTTCTTTCAGTAGGTTTCATAATGTGAAGCAATGGAAAAGGAGATAGTTTGGTGGGTTTAGAAAGTGGTAAGGAATGTAGTGGGGGGTATTTGGGGAACCCGTAAGCCACGCATGTCCTTGGCAAGTCTATCTCCACTTGTCACTGCAATGCTGGGTTGAAGCTCAGCTCAGCCAGGCTGAGAGCTGGAGCTCTCCCTGCCCAGGGGGTCTCTCTGCCACTGCTTCCAAGGACTACCAGGGCTGTGATATTTGTTCTGCTTTGTTTCAGCTGATGGCTAATCTCATAAACATCCCAGCTGCATGGAGCCTGCAGAACATCTAGCCCTCCTCAAGCACCTGCTGACATTTTCTGTCTCCAGAATTGCCTAGAGTCACGAGTGGGCCCTGGCTGTGGCTGCAGCTTCTTCTGCTCTGTCTGTCTGGGCCTCAGCATAAGTGGAGGTCACTGCTTCCAGACCCGGCCTTTCAGCTCAGGGTATCCCTCAAAGGCGTGCTGGAACCAGGGAACACTTCAAACCTTGACTGAGCGCGTGTTCTGCAACACGGTGCTCATTTGTCCCTTGCTCATTAGAGAAATAAATTGGTAGACTGGGATTATTGCCTCAAATCCTCTCCCGGGAAAGAAGGACGGGAGCAGAAAGTTTGTAGTTTGGCAGAACACATGATTGCAAAGAGGATTATTTTTTCTGAAAAGCAATACATTCCTGTGCTGATAAAGGGAGGATTAACCAGATCTGAAACTCGATGCGGCTGTCTGGAGACAAGCCTCCTGTAAAGCGGCTCTTGGGCAAGAGGTGCCGGTGGAACCACCAGCTCCGTTTGCTGGGGAAGGTCTGAGCCAGGCTCCAGTGCCGAAGCTCTCCCTTCTCCTGCTCCATCCATCACCACATGTGGCGATACTCGTCCTTGGGGGGACATCACCGTCACTTGGTAAGTGGCTGCCCTGTGGGACGCGCTGCTGCCAGGTGCCTTGGTGGAAGCCAAAATTGTAAGGGGGTTCAGAAAGTGATTAGAACAGTCCTGCAGGCTGGATCCTCTGATCGTTCCTCAATGCAACATTCTGGATGCAGCTTGCTGCTTGGTAACGTATAACCTGGGAAAAACAGTCCCAGACCTGCCCTGGTTTTTATGTTCCTCCTGGGCTCCCCCACCAAGCCTCCACTTGCCAGCAGCTCCGGTACTGGTGCGTGCTGGCTGGGCACACTGCTCTGATCACTGTTGGCCATCACTGCCAAGCGGAGCAGCATTTTGCACACCAAGGTGCTGCCAGAGGAGGGATGTCTGCAGCAGAGTTCAGACTCATGGTGTTCCTGGGAGCGATAAAGAAAGGCAAGCCAGGAACGGGGCAGTCTGATTTGTCTCGCCTCATGTCCGCTGCATCTCCCTTCCAGGCAGCAAAGGAAGTGCTGTGCGCCTCGCTGTGCCAGCCCCAACCTACCCTGACAAATACTCACTGTAGTTGTTTTCTGTTCCCTCTCTCGATATGTTTGACCTTGTGCTTAGCAGTTCCCCATTTTTACACCTGTCAGGAAAAAGAGAAACTGATGTTCTAGAAACTTGGGTATTTTTGCACCACACCCAGCATTGGCAGTGAAATACCTTAAAATGAGGATTCTTCAAATGTAACGTGGTACCCAAGAGCAGTTGAGTGCCCTTTGCCTCATGCTGGCTGGAGGCATGGAGTGGGACTCGGCTGGCTACTGGCTGTCCAGGATTGGTGTCACCTCTCTGGAGCTGGACACCTGCATTCTTCACAAAGCGGTGCCTGTAATGCAGGTGATGCTGAGCCCGGGCAAAATTTTTGGCAAGGAGCAGAGATAGCCGAAGCTGGGAAATGGGCAAAGAGGGAAGCAGATGTAGGGTTGGTGACTGCTGATTTTTGATCCCTCATCCCAGCAAGATGCCCTGTCTTCGTTTGCATAATCTTAGTGTGATTCAGGCCCATAAAAATCACAAGCCACTGTCATCTACCTGGAGATCTCTCCCAAAGCCCAGGAGCTCCTGCATGCTTCTCCCAACTCTTGCTCCCCGCCTGGCCCAGCTCCCGCCTGCAATTCGGTGCAGGAGCCTCTGCGCTCGTCCTGACACTGTGCTTACATCAAGTCATTCCTCCTTGTTGCAGCTTGACCCTGGTATTTTTGTTTGTCCCTATTTCTTCAGAACTCCTGAGAGGCTTGTGAGTCCCCTGACTCGGACTCTTTGCGTAATGCCACATGGTGTGACACTGTCTCTCCTGCAGGATCGAACATGAGACCAAAACAGGAGAAGGAAAATACAGTTTCACTTCAGTTTTTGCAGTGTGACTGACCCTTGTGTAAACAGCTGTCCTACCCACATTTGAAGAAGGCAGTTGAAAAGCAGAAGGAAAATAAAGGCCAACAGAGATAACAGCCTGGGAAGCATGCTCTGTACTTTGTGAGCATCTTATCAGAAACGACATTGGCAGGTGGCTTGAGCACTTTTATGGCAAGAAATACTGGTACTAACATTGCTCTGGAAGGGGTGGAAAAGTCAAGAACAGGTCCCCCATCCTGCTCACTCCCAGCAATCCAGGTGCACACAGCCATGCTTGGGAGCTAAAGTTATTTGGCCACAGTCCTGGCATGTGCTGCGGTGCAGCCTGAGGAGGACGAGGGACCCTGGCTGGCACCAACATCTGGGAGAGGCTCTCCTGCCTCTTCCCCAGTAGCAGAGGGGCTGTGGAGGAGGCAAGTGGAAGGCAACACGCAGCCAGAAAAAATGGTGAGAGAGTGGAAACATGGCAGGTAACAGTGAGAGCTGGCTGCAGCTCCCTTTTCCCTTCCAAATAACACTCGTCTTTGCATCCTTCCTGGGGAAGCACCTGGGTCCGGCCTGGCTCTCCGCATTGTCCGCAGCTGCCCTGGTGCTCCCGCCTGTCAGCTGGAGTCAGAAAGCACCGAGCACCTGGGGCAGAGATGTGGGGCTGAGGGCAGTGCGGTCCCTTGTTCCTGTGAACGTGCAGACCTGGTGTATCCCATGGATGTCCTCCTCAGAGATCTCTGGACTGTTTTTTTTCCTCCCTGCAGTGAGGAACCTTGCCACCACACAAGGAGAGAAGGGGACACGGTGCTGCTTGTTACTGCTGCTCCACTTGCCAGGGGCTGGCACAGGGGTCAAGCAGAGAGGCTCATGCTTGGACACTACCCCAGTGCTGTCAAAACAGCTGGCTCTTTCAACAGGGCTTCTTTGCTTGCAAAGACTGGGCTTTGCTGGGATTTTGACCCCCAAAATCCTGGGGGATCAATGGTCCTTTCATGACCTGGGCCAGTCTACACTGAGGAGGACGGGCAGTTGCCCCTGCTTTATTCCTCCTCAGAGGGTACAGGGAGATAAAGAAACCAGAAAAGAGCAAGGCCTCAGCATTGCTTCCTAACTCTGTTTTTTGGCAAGATGCTGGCTCTCCCCAGGAGTAGCTGAGGGGGAGAGCAGCAGGACGAGAACAAATCCTTGGTGTGCACGGGGCCGATACCACTCCTGCCAACAGATGAAGCGTGCTGGCAGCCCTGCAGTGGGCAGCTGGGGCTGGTGGAGATCTAACAGGAGATGTTTTTGACCTGGACCCTTCAGTGGTGCAGGGTCAGCCTGGCAAAGCTCCCACTATCTCGGCAGCTGCACCACGGGACTTGTGCTGCTTGTCGTTGCTCCGATAGCAGCTCTGCACAGTGAGCCTGGCTGCTTTTATCTGACGGCTGTTGCGGGCAGGGGGGCTGAGGGGCTGAGGGCCAGGACCAGAGTACAAATAAGCTCAGGATGTGAGCACAATAGCCAAGGACTGGGCTTTGAAAAGCAGGGGGATGCAATGTGGCCGCCCTAGGGCACATCAAAGGTCCGTCTTGCTCTGCACCACTGAAAAAGCCCACGTGTTTGGTGACTACCCGTGGATCTGGCTCCAGTATCATGTCGGCCCAAGGGCCAGAGGATCTGAGCAGTGGGAAGTGGGAGAAGATGGCAGTGGGGAGAGGATTGATGCAGTAGCTGGGGCACAGCCCTGGAGGTCTCTGCCTCCAGATCGTGGCCCTCACTGACCTCTCTAGCGCAGCACACAGTCTCTCTCTTTCCTCCCTCAGTGCACCTCCATGCAGGCATTTCAGGTCATTTTGCACACTGCTTTGTGTGCAATTTCTTAAGCGATTTTCTTGAATCAGCAGTTGCCACAGCTGGGGGCTGCTGTGGTTTTTCCCTTCCAGACGTGGTGGTTTGAATCCTAGAAACTCAGGGATGCCACCCACAGTTCGTGGTGTTTTGCTTGAGAATCCTGTGTAGCCGGGAGCAAAATGACTGTTACCCAGCAGCCTTGGAAAGCTGAGCTCTGAGCGATGCCTCGATGGAGCCGTGAAAAGACGTGATGATACGGTGAGATTTGTATGCCGGGCATGTGCCTGCCTCACAGAGTCCTGCAGTAGTTGCTATATCTCTTTAGCAGGATCAGTCCTGCAAAAGTCCCTCTTCTCTCATTCCTGTGCTCCCAAAAGGGCCTGTGAAGGGTCCGGGGAAGTTTTACTTCTGATTTGCTCTGCAGCACGTGCACATGCTGCAGCCTTTGGATAAAGGACAGCCCAAGTCTGCTCAGTGAGATCCACCCTCTGTTGACTCAAGAGATTAGACGCTGTTTTGTGTTTTAATAACGTGCGTTATAAGCAGAAGAGAAGCCCAAAGGACAGAGGAAAAAAAATCAACAAACCAAGATAAAGAAGCAGTCAGTACGTTTTTCAGCATTTCAGGTTCTGGAGGAAAACTTGTCCCCGGGGGGACTGGATGATGGTTTTGTCCTTTGGAAGAGGCTGTGCCCTGCAGGTGCTGGCCCCAGGCTTCTGGGAGCAGCAGGCTGAGCCTCTTCGGGTTTTTGATTGCAGGGCTCTCCTGGCCTGGTGGCTTTTCTGCTTTTGAAGCCATTGTCAGGATAATTAAATGCTTGCAGGCGGGTGCTGGACCCTTTTGTCTTGTCTGCCTGCTGGAAATGCCTTGGTTTAGAGTGGATTAATCTCTCACAGCAATATCTGAAAGCAAAGAGGGGGCTTTAATTGTGGTGGGATTAGTGCAGCAGGGGTCAGCAGGGAGAGCCAGAGCTTTCTCCCTACCTGCTAATTAATTGCCCCTTATCTGCACTTGGCCTGACGCCCCTGCCTGTGCCTGCCTGCCTGCCAGCTTGGTGCCAGCAGGGCTCAGGCGATGTCATAGACTCATAGAATCATTAAGGTTGGAAAAGACCTCTCACACCATCTAGTCCAACCATCAACCCAGCACTACCATGACCACTAAACTCTATCCTGAAGTGCCACATCTACATGTTTTCCGAACACTTCTAGGGATGGCAACTCCACCGCTTCCCTAGGCAGCCTGTTCCAATGCCTCACAACTGTTTCAGTAAAGAATGTTTTCCTAATATCTAATCTAAACCTCTCCTGGTGCAACTTCAGCACATTTCCTCTTGTCCTATCACGAGTAACTTGCGAAAAGAGACCAGCACCCACCTCACTACACCCTCTTTTCAGGTAGTAGTAGTGAGCAAAGAGGTCTCCTCTCAGCCTCCTCTTCTCCAAGCTAAACAATCCCAGCTCTCTCAGCTGCTCCTCGTAAGACATATTCTCTTGATCCCTCACCAGCTTTGTACCAGTGCCTTGTAGGTTTGTTTACAGAGCAAAGAGTGAGATGTGATTCTCAAACAGAGAGAGCTCGGTCTGGCTCAGGCAATCAGAGGACTTGGGGTGCTTTGGCACTCAAGTGCCTGATATGGGGCTCATACCTTTTCCTTGGGCTGTTATGGGGTCCTGGGGGCTGAGTTGAAACTCAAGGGCTGCAATTTACTGCCAGCCCCTAGCCCTGGGCACAGGCTGGCAGCAGGCAGGCATTGATTTGATTGTGAGCCAGGGTATCATTTTCCCTGGGCATGTGAAGCAGGACAGCACGTCAGCGACGAATCTCCCAGCAGGTGTGTTTGCCTGGGGAAGGCCTATGACTTTCTCAGCTCTTGGAAACAAGTGAACAGCAGCCTCACACCTCAGCCAAGTTGCTGACCTTCACATCGCTGCTGGTCTGTCCTGAGACAGCCTCTCGCCTCTGGGCAGGCATCGTCTCCCTGTGTCTTCTTCCGAGGGACAGGGTGCCAAAGGCAAATGTCCATGGTGGGCTATTGCATTCACAACATTGCCCATCCCCCACTGTTTCATAGAATCCATCAGAGAAAATGTTGGACTAGAAAGGACCTTTAAAGGTCCTCTAGTCCAACCCCCCTGCAGTAAGCAGGGACAACTTTAACTAGATCATGTTGCTCAGCACCCCATCAACCCTGAACTTGAATATCTCCAGGGATGAAGCCTCCACTACCTCTCTGGGCAATCTCTTCTGCTGTTTCACTACTCTCATTACAAAGAACTTCTTCCTGATATCTAGTCTAAATCTACTCTGCTTTAGTTTAAAACCATTGCCCCTCATCCTATTGCTACACGCCCTTGTAAACAGTCCCTCCCCAGCTTTTCTGTAGCCCCCCCTCAGGCACTGTAAGGCCTCTATAGGGTCTCCCCAGAGCCTTCTCTTCTCCAGGCTGAACAACCCCAACTCTTGTAGGAAAGGTACTACAGCCCTCTGATCATTTTTGTGGTCCTCTTCTGGACTTGCTCTAACAAGTCCACATCCTTTTTGTGTTAAGGGCTCCACAGCTGGACGTGGTACTCCAGATGAGGTCTCACCAGAGCAGAGCAGAGGGGCAGAATCACCCCTCCCAATCTGCTGGCCACACTTCTGATGTAGCCCAGAATGAGATTGGCCTTCTGGGTTGCAAGTGCACGTTGGTGGCTCATGTCCAACTTTTCATCCACCAATACCCCCAAGTCCTTTTTGGTGGGGCTACTCTCTAGCATATCATCCCCCAGCTTGTATTGGCAATGAGGATTGCCCCTACCCAGGTGCAGGACCTTGCACTTGGCTTTGTTGAATCCCATGAGATTCACACGGGCCCACTTCTCCAGCTTGTCAAGGACACTCTGGAGGACACCCCGTCAACTCTGGAATGTCAACCACATCACTCAGCTTGATGTCATCTGCAAACTTGCCGAGGGTGCACTCAATCCCTTTACATCATTGATGAAGATACTGAACAGCACTAGTCCCAGCATGGACGCCTGAGGGACACCTCGAATTCAGGGTCCTGGCTATGGTCCTCATCTGTCTCATGCCCCTTAGGGCCATGAACTCCACCAGTGCATGACCACTGCAGCCCAGGCGGCCTCCGATCCTGACATCCCTGATGAGCTCACCTCCACTGGTGACAATCAGGTCCAATATCGCATCCCTCAGGTAGGGCTGTCTATTTCCTGGCTTAAAACGTTATCATTGAGGCACTCCAGGAGTCTCCTTGCTTCAGCAGACATCCTTTGGGATGCACACACAGAGCGGCTGGGCCCCACCTTGGTGGGAAGATCTGACTTTACCCCAAGGGAAAATAATTTGTCAGTCCGCATTTTTGTCTCCACGTGGCCTGAAAGACAGAGTCTTTCTGCAGCTGAAAAAATTCTCTGGTCAAGCCAACGGGAACAACCTCCTGCTCTCTTCCCTACTTGCCCAGTATTTCTTCTCAACTCCTGATTTTAATCATCCTCAGCCCATAGAGGAGTGGTCAGCAGTGACTGTTCCCAGAAACTGCCTCTCCTTTAGCTCTCCTTGGCTCAGTCTGTCCACAAAAAACTGCCCCGGGGGGTGCTCAGTCTGCTTTGCTAGTGCAGGCACCTGCCCCAGCTCCCTCCTCAGCCAGGTGCACTTATGGGTTGGATGTGATTACTCCTCTCTGCAGAAAGCACGTTTCTTTGCCTGTGCACGTCCCAGCAGCTTTTACAGCTCTCTCCAGATGTGAACTGGGAGATTTTATTTATCACCTCGTGATGTAAAAGGGGCAAAGGGACATGGGTCACTGTGTGCCTCTGGAGGAACTCATGCTGCCCCAGCCGCCCCTCTCCAACTCTTCCTCACTGTTGGAGCCTGGGGGCAAAATGCCTTGTCCCTTCTCTTTATCCCTCAGAAGGAATTTGGAGGGAGAAGTGAGACCCAGGAGAGAGGCTTGTCCAGGGCTGAGCGTTGTGTGTCTGTCAGCGAGCAAGAGCTGGCGATATTGGGCCCCTGCCACCCTCTGCCTTGGCTTCCTGCACCCCGCGGGGTGCCTCAGGGTGCTGCACTCACAGGTGTGGATGCCAGCTGGGTGGACAAAACCACATGCACCCACACATCTCTGTCCCATGTATGGGTGCACACAAACCCGTGTACTCCTCGATCCACACATGCACCCAACTTGGATACCTCTCCAGTCATGTCCACCCCCTCCTGCCCCTGACCCTGCTTGTCTTGCCAAAGCGAGAGGGAGAGGGCAGTGGGGAGGGAGCTCTAACCCGGCACCCTGGCTTGGATCTGGCACCGGTGGAGGCGACAGGAGTGGAAGGGAGGTGTTTTTCTTGGAGACCACTGAGCTGCGCTTGGGATGTTTTCCACCTCCCACCTGCGATGGGAGGCAGCATCACTTGGGGACAGTCCTGACCCGCTGAAGAAGACCCACTGAGGGCTGAAGGCTTTTTCCCAATGAGTGGGACCATGCTCAACCCGTGGCTGCTGCAGGTGTCCCTGTGGGGTGGCCAAGGCTGGTGGGTGGGTGTTACAGAGCGGGAGGGCTTGGGGCCATCAGGGGAGCAGCACCCCCTTCCACAAACACACCACGTCTCTGCTGGCTTTCTGGGAAAATATTTTTCCGTCTGAGGCAGGGCTTTTTAGAACTGAGTATGAAAATAAAACTCGCCATGGAAGCAAATGGCTGCAGCCCACACCGAGTGTTTTATGTCACCATTTACAAAAAGGAAACATCAGTAGTGACGTGCAATATTTTAGGTGGCTGCGGCATAAAAAACCTCTCTGTCTTTCAGACAAGGTGTCTTTTCATTCAGAGGTTGTTGGCAGCTCTAAAGAACTGATGGCATTTTGCCGGGACACCAGCTGGAAATGCAAACTTTACCTTATGGCAGCAAAACGCTTCTTCACATCCAAAGCCTTGGAGTGGGGAGGAAGTGGCGCCCACGGGTGTTGACTGTGGGATTTCCGCAGGATCACTCCAGCTGAGATGGGGTCTGCTGGCTGTTTGTTCGTCCCCTTTGAAGGAGACAAAGCCCCTGACACACCGAACCACTCAGCTTGGTTGCTTCCTCTCCGGCCAAGTGAGGCACTGTTGGACATGGGGCTGCTGGGAGAAAAAAGCAAACAAAAAGGAGGCCAGAAGTGCTGGGCAGAAGATGGGGGTGTTATCAGGTGCCCCATCTGTGAAGCTCTGTTCGAAAGGGAGAAGGCTGGAGCATCAAAGCTGCTCCGATGGCCTCGGTCCAGATGAGAGAAGGGTTTCATCCAGCTTCTGCCGGGCTTCTTCCTGCTCACAGTGGGCTCCTATTCCTCCCACACCAGGGGCAAACCCCATCATTATCCTCCTCCCCTCCTCCGGCTGAGAGACAGACCCCTGAAGTGACCATAATGAGCTGCCAGGCATTGCAAAGGGCAATGCCCTGGGCACCCCCTTCGGTCACCTTTGGGAAGCAGCAGCACCAGTCCCCCAGGAGCACTGTTTTGGAAGCGTGATTGAGGTGAGAACCAAGTCCCTAAGGATGAGCTGTTCCACTCCTGAGGGCACACCCAGCACAGCTCCCTACAATTTATATAGAAAATATAAGATCTGATATAGTCTTTAAAGACATATTTATAGAGACATGTGTATAAGTTCTGTGTGGCTTTTCCACGAATATATAACCACATGGTCAAACATTCTCAACAGTTTTGGGAAGAGGCATTTTGCTGACATGAATTCCAGAGTCGGGCCACCGAGGGCTTGCAAGTAGATTCCTTGGGGGGTGACCCCTCTACGTGGTCTGGGACGGATGTGGTGACACCCCCAGCTGTGCCAACATCCCACTTCTGTCCCCAGCCTGGCCCTGCAGCACAGGAGCCTGGTCGGGGTGGCAGCATCCACAGTAGCACCCAGACCAACCCGAGTAGGGGGCAGGAGGGTCCCTGGGAGGATCACCAGGTCTGGGAGCTGGAGTTGGCTCCACAGTCATGGCTGAATGGTGGTTTCGAGAGCCAGGTCTGGTGGGGAGAAGAGCATGGGGGAGGATTTTGCCCACGCACCCTCTGCACTGTTTCTGCCTTCCGAGAGGGTGAGGAAGGGGATGATGAAACATCTGGGGGCTGATGTTTCTGGAAAGCCACGTGCTGCTCTGGTTAGTGAAAATCCCCAGCTGCCTTTGCACTTTCGCCCAGGAGGGGACAGGTGACGCAGCCCTCACTGGGGGTGACACTCTCACGCCTCTGCATGCCTCAGGTCTTGCTCCACCATTGCTGCTGTCCCACGGCCACCTGACTCGTGTGTCCCATCTGTTGTGGCTGGGGGTGGGCTCGGGGCTGGTATCTCCAGCAGAAATGATCCTTACTCCTCTCGTGCTGGGAGAATGGGGATTTTCCCTGCCCAGGGGAGGAGGCTGAGGCCAGCAGGACTCCTACCCCATCAAGCCCCTCTGAGGTCTGTGTTTCTCCTGGTGACCTTGGGGCACAGGCTGTAGGCCAGCTTTGAGGGTAGCCTGTCCCCATCTGAAATACCAGCTTGATCTATAAATAATAGCTGAAATGAGTCTCTCTTCAGGCATCAGAGTGATTAGAGACTGAGCACTTTCTGCCCTCATGCTGCGAGGCTCTTGTCCCATTTTACAGATAGGGACACTGAGGCACGGTGGGGATGGTCCTTGATCCTGCCTTGCAGTGAGCCCATGATGCAGCCCCATGGGTTTGCAAGGCACAGCCAGGTGTTTTCCAGGGGCAGAGAGTCTGGTCCCCAATGGGGAGGGGAGGATTTGAGGGACGTTATTTTCTGTCAGGGGGTCCATATCTTGTGCCACCCTGGCTCAGGGGAGCTGGGGAGCCAGGGAGCCTTCCCTTGCTCAGAGAAGGAGACCTGCAGGGGTTTGGTATCTTACACCCCTTCAGTACCCCCCTGCTCCCCTCACTTGCTGCTCCCTCCTGTCAGTATCTCTGGGGACAGAGAGATACCGGCTGTCTCCCAGGGCAATCAGTGGGGAGCACATGGGCTTTATCTGCGGGCCAGTCACGGGCAGGGCTCCCTGCCATCCCTATCAGAGGGGTGGCTCCAGACCTGGGGCTAAGGGGAACGAGCCCCATCCCTGCTGCCCTGGGGCCAGAGCTGGGGGCATTGCCACAGCCTCACACCAACTGTCTCAGGGGAATGCTCGAGGGGTCTGGGACCCCTCTCCAGCCCAGTGGTGAGTGTCCCTGCCAGCACCATGGTGAAGCTGGTGGTGGTTGGCTGGTAGCCCACCATTCCTGTCGTGGTTAGTCCCTCCAGACATAACCACAAGGAATTAGAGATGAGAGGAAAATTCTCTAAAAACCTGTGCAAATATTTTTATTTGAGCAGTTTTCCAAAGCAGCAGTGTAGGCAATGCAGGTAGGCTGAGAAGGTCTGCTTGGCATTTTTTTTTCCGGGTGGGGAGAAACAAGATTTCAATGGTCAAACAGTCCTGTTTAAAATAAAAAAGCTAACTGAGCAAATGGGGTGATTTGACAGTGCCACTGCTGATGCCTCTGCCAGCTCCTTAGGGCAAAACAGCCACTTCAATGCTGAAGGGACCATGAAGTTTCAAACTACTCCAGCTCTAGGCCAGTGGGTGCATGGCTCCCGTCTCGATGCTCCATTTTCCTTCTCTGCTGAAGGGATTTTTGGCACAAAAAGGGCCTCCCCATACTGGCTCCTGCCCATCCTCCCAACTTATATCCATGATAGCAGCCTGCGTGGAGAAGGGTGGCTGGGGAAGAAGGGTGGCGATGGAACCTGGAGGCCCCAGGACCACCCATCCCAAATGTAGACAAGGGCTGGAATAAGGGGAGAAGTTGGGGAGACCCTGGACTACCCCATCCTGCTGTTTTTCCCCTCTCCACACCCATCTCTGTCAGCTCCTAGGGCAGGTCAGAGCACGCAAGTCACAGGCATGTCACATCCTGCCAGCACAGGGAAGCCTCAGGGCCGTGGGCTGCAGGGGTGAGAGTTCTTTGTGCCCTCAGGGGACAGCTCTGGGGTGGTGACAATCAGCCCCAGAGCGTGTCATCCGCAGCAGGATGGTGTGACGGATGTACCCTCCCTGGCCCCATGTGGGGTGGGATGGGGTGGATTTGGGTACAGAGATGGGGCTGGGGGCACAGTGCAGGTGGGTCTGTGCTTCCCGGTGTCACTGGTGCATCTGGCACCAAGAGGAGATGGAGAGGGGAGTGCGTGCAGCAATGGAGCCCCTCCTGCTGTGCATGTGTGGTGGAACGAACTCATGCAGAGAATCGATATGAGAGGTTGCCCTCCTGCTCTGGGGTTGGGGTCCAGCCATGTCCTGCATTCTGCTTCTGGGCTGGTGGGATGCTCCATGTCCTGCAGCTGTACCTGGCACCATGGGGTGTGCTGAGCTTGGGGAACACAGAGGACCCAGGACTCAATTAGGCTCAGGCAGACAGCATCGAGGGGGGTTATCATGAAAGCTGGAGCAGTGAGTCAGGGACAAACAGACACAGGTGTGCTGGGCAAGTGAACCATCGTGTGCCCACATGCAGTGGGTGCCCACGGGTTGTGCTGGCCCCAGGGCTATATGCAGGCAGGGAAAAAGGCTCCTACACGCGACAGCCTGGGTGGTGCAGTGTGCGCGCACGCGCGTGTGTGTGTCTGTGTGTGTGTCTGTGTGTCTGTGTGTGTGTCTGTGTGTCTGTGTGTCTATGTGTGTCTGTGTCTGTGTGTGTCTGTGTGCGTGTCTGTGTGTCTGTGTGTGTCTCTGTGTGTGTGTGTGTGTGTGTGTGTGTCTGTGTGTGTGTGTCTGTGTCTGTGTCTGTGTCTGTATGTGTCTGTGT
This sequence comes from Apaloderma vittatum, assembly GCF_000703405.1. NCBI lineage: Eukaryota > Metazoa > Chordata > Aves > Trogoniformes > Trogonidae > Apaloderma > Apaloderma vittatum. The sequence continues at coordinate 27,066 of NW_009720133.1, read as the reverse complement.
GCGTGTCTGTGTGTGTGTCTGTGTCTGTGTGTGTGTCTGTGTCTGTGTGTGTCTGTGTCTGTGTGTCTGTGTGTGTCTGTGTGTCTGTGTGTGTCTGTGTGTCTCTGTGTGCGTGTGTGTGTGCGTGTGTGTGTGTCTGTGTGTGTCTGTGTGTGTCTATGTGTGTGTGTGTGTGACAGGGCTCTGCCTCCTCGGGTCAAGGATACATGCAGGTTGTCACCATGATGATGGGCCACCTGAGGACAGGCACCAGGTAGAAAAGGTAGGACAGCAGGACCACTATGACACGGTCCACGGTGACCATCTTGAGGCAGACACAGGAGATGTAGGAGCTGATGTGGGCAATGCTGGTGAAACTGGTGTGGACTATGGTGAAACTGTGAAACTGCAGTGCTGGGCAGGGGAGGCCCCCAGTGCACGGGGGGGCTGCACTTTGTGCAAAGGGGCACATTAGTGTGTGCAAGGGGTGTCTGAGTGCACAGGGCTGGGTGAGCAGCGTGGAGGATGTAAGGGCAGGGGTATAGGCTGCAAGATGGAAAGCTGTGTGTGCTAGGCACAACGTATAGGGCCCGTTGTAGGGTACTGGGTATGGGGTGTAGGGGCTGCAGGGAGTAGGGCTGGGTGTGCAAGGTGTAATGAATAGGGATGGCTGTATATGGGGGTGCAGTGTAAGGCCGAGCCTGCAAGCTACATCTAGGGTTCATGGGGTGCAGTGTGCCAGGTTAGGTGTGGGGGGAACAGTGTACAGGGCAGGATGGGGGGCGCTACGCAGCATGTCGGGACCAGGGTCCAGGGTTAATTAATGGGGCTGAGAGGTGGGGTGAGTAGGGCTGGGTGCGTGTGGCATCTCGGACACGCACAGAGCACCCAGGCTCCTGATGTGCCCTGTGTCCCTCACCTCCATGGAGCAGTTGCAATGGTGGCAGCAGAGGACTTGTGGCCAGCAGTGACAGTGGCACCTGTGCAGGTAGGGCTGTCTTGCTGTCCTGCAGGGCTTCTCCTTCAGCTTCAACTTCCATGCCATTGCT
>NW_009720133.1:25731-25999 GCF_000703405.1 Apaloderma vittatum | reverse complement strand
CCCAGCCACTGCTCCTGTCACTCCACCTAGCTGGAGGAGCTGCAGGGTGGCTATGTGAAGTAGGACCAAGCTGGTGAGAGCCAGGATGAAGAGGATGGTGGTGGATCTGGGGACCAGCAGCAACGACCCAGCCACTGCTCCTGTCACTCCACCTAGCTGGAGGAGCTGCAGGGTGGCTATGTGAAGTAGGACCAAGCTGGTGAGAGCCAGGATGAAGAGGATGGTGGTGGATCTGGGGACCAGCAGCAACGACGTACAGAGCCAGCCC
>NW_009720133.1:25321-25703 GCF_000703405.1 Apaloderma vittatum | reverse complement strand
GTACAGGGGGCAGGGCTGCCAAGGGAGAGGCAGAGAGCCTTGGGGTACTCAACCCCAGGGGCTGCTGGAGCTGGAGGTGGTGGGGAAGAGCACACAGGACCAGGCCCTTGGAGCTAATGTCTGGCTCTAACATCTCAAGGACACTGGTATGAAACTGCAGGTCTGCTGCTCCATGGCCCTGGGATAGGGCTCAGCCCATGGCTATGGGACAACTTACGAGAAGGAGATCAGCAAGCTCAGGTAGATGAAGGCGCTGAAACCAAGGGGGATGGGAAGCTCCGTGCTAGCAGGGCCCTGGTCTCAGAGGATGGACAGCACCTTGCTTTCACAGCAAGCACAGTGAAACAAACCCTCCCATTCTAACCCCATGGCAACCACAGCG
>NW_009720133.1:24817-25209 GCF_000703405.1 Apaloderma vittatum | reverse complement strand
TTGTTGCCAAAGCAGCAAAATTTAGCGGCTCCAAGGTCTCTGAGGACCCAGTACAAACCAGCACTCATTTCCCTTGGGAAACTGCGAGGACACCAGTAGCTGTGGGCACCCTGGGACAAATGAAGATGCTAGGACCTATGTAGGACAAGGATACTCTGCTCCCCATGCCTAATGCCCCGTCTCCTTACCCAGTGTGCCTCCATCGTTCCCCTCCCTGGGCCCGGGCTCTGCTTCCATCCCAAGATCCTGGGGCGCTGAGCTGGGGTGCTGAGCGTTGGGCCGGCCCTGCCCTCTAGTGTCACGGGAGCTGAGCCACTGCGAACTCCTCACGCAGCCCACAGAGCTGTGCACAGTCTGCCAGGCTTCCTGCAGTACCACCGCCGCTGCTGAGG
>NW_009720133.1:22544-23772 GCF_000703405.1 Apaloderma vittatum | reverse complement strand
CCGTGGTGGCCCCAGGGTGGATGGGGTGGGATGGAGCCAGCTTCTCACCCCTCCCTGGCAGAGCTAGACATGGCCCAGCTTGTCATCATGGGCCTTGCCACTATCATGACGCTGCTGTCGGTTGCAATCTTCGTGGAAGAGGCTTTCTACCTCACCCGCAAGATCCACTGCCCCATCAAGATGAGGACCCTCCGCTGGAGCAGCTCAGCCCCAACGGTGAGCGGGAGAGGTGGGGGAGCATCACCCCAGGGTTTTTTTGGGTGCCAGCCCACACGACGGGACAGTGACAGTGTGTCAAGCCTCTCTCTCCTCCAGGTTGTGTGTGTGGTCAGCTGCTTCGGGCTGTGGATCCCACGCTCTATGATGGTGGTGGAGATGGCTACCACAGCGTGAGTGTCGCCCACCCCGGGGCAGGAGCACTGCAGAGCCCATAGGGCCTGACCTTCCTTTCTCCTCCTCCCCAGGTACTTTGCCACCTGCTTCTACCTCATGATGCAGGTCATGGTGGAGGGCTTTGGGGGGAAGGAGGCGGTGCTCAGCGCTCTGAAGGACGTGCCCATGGTGGTCAGCACTGGGCCCTGCTGCTGTTGCTGCCCCTGCCTGCCCCGAATCACTATGAGCAGGTGAGGGAGAGCTGGGGTAACCCCCTGCTCCTGAGGAAGGCTTTCACCCACTGCTCCTGCGCCTGTGGAACTGAAGTCCCTGGGCATGGGTTCGAGGACCTCAAGGTGCTAACTGGTCTCTCTTCCTGTGCCAGGAGAAAGCTCCAGCTGCTGATATTCGGGACTTTCCAGTATGCCTTCTGCAGGGCTGTGGCCGTCTTCCTGGGGCTGGTCCTGGCCACCGACGGGAACTACAACCCTGCTGATGTCAGTGCCGGGCCACAGGGATGGGCAGGGTGATGTCAGGGACTGGGAAGCCTTCACCAGCCCTCTCCTTGCCTAGCAGCTCTATGAGCCCAGGCATGTTTTCTGTGTGTGTCCCCGCCAGATCTCGGCAGAAAGCGTGGCTCTCTGGATCAACACGGTGGTCGGTGCCTCCACTCTCTTCGGGCTGTGGGCCCTGGGCATCCTCTTCCGGCAGGCCCGGCTGCACCTCGCCGAGCAGAACATCAAGGCCAAGTTCTTCTCCTTCCAGGTGAATCCCTGTCCTGCTCAGCTTCCCCCTGGCTGAGGGGCTCCTCCTGGATGGGAAGAGGTGGTCTGGGGGGAGATGGAGGGGCAGGAGC
>NW_009720133.1:0-22484 GCF_000703405.1 Apaloderma vittatum | reverse complement strand
GCCCCCAGCACCTTGGTTGTCGGTGGTTGCAGATCCTCCTCGTCCTGACGGCACTGCAGCCCGCCATCTTCAGCATTCTGGCCAACAACGGCAACATTGCCTGCTCGCCGCCCTTCTCCTCCAAGGCCAGGTCACAGCGTAAGTCAGGAGATGGAGGAGTGGCGTCAGGAGCTCCCAGCTGAGCTCCCCCATCGCATGGTGGGGTGCAAAGCACGGTGGATGAAGGCTTCACATGACTCTTCGCTTCCAGAGATGAACATGCAGCTGTTGATCCCGCAGACCTTCATCCTGGCAGTGGTGACGCGGATATACTACCGCAAGGAGGACGACAAGCCGGGCTACCAGCCCATCTGCTTCCCTCCCTCAAGCACTGATGTCAAGGCGTGAGCAGGAGGGGGAGCAACTGAGGTGGCCAAGGGGCAGAGTGAGGTGAGGGGCTGGTCTGCCCTGTACAACCATCTCCTCCTCCAGCCCTGGGGAGCTGCTGGCAGCAGAGGAGGCAGAGGTAGAAAGGGCATCTCAGCATGGTGACAGGGTCTGAAAACTGAAAGCCACAAGCCAAAGGGATCTGTGATGCTGCCTCCAGCCCAAGGGGGGCTCTTGTCTGGCACTGAATAAAGAGAAATTTGTACCAGAGTCTTGTGTTAGTGACTGGGCTTAGGTCATGCCCAGGCTGGGTGGGAGATGGTCCCACACAGTGGAAAACATTGCTCAGCTCAGCACAGTCACAGCATGGGGCTGTCATGGGGTGCCCAACACCCAACCCTGATGCTGACCTCACCTCCGGGAGCTGCTGGCCGGGGTCCGACACCAAGGCAACGCTGGGGCAGTGCCATTTTCTCCAGAGACCTCTGGATGGGTCTGGCCTGTCCCTGGGGCACATTCTCAACAGCAGTGGCTGCTCTGCGGGAGCACCCACACCTGCCACACTGGGGCCAGGCGAAGGAAGGAGCTTTGGAGCACCTTCTAACACAGGCAATTAGTTAATCCTGTCTTAACCAGCCTTGCCTGGGATCTGCTCCAGTAGCAGTATCGGCTCTACACTTACAACAGAGGAGGGGACAGACAGCAGGAGCGATGATGACTCGCAGAAACCAGAGGGTAATCTTCTGACCCCCACTGAAGCATCTTCTCACTCAAACCACTGCTAAGAGGGGAGGTGAGGAGACCACAATGGGAGCTGGCTGTGCTAGGATGGCAGAAGGGAATCTGCCACACGCTGAATAAAACGATTTTGCATTTATTTGCCTAAAAATAAAAGCCAAAAACTCTACTCCAGAACAAGCCAGTTAAGACAAACAGTAGGCACACAGGCCTATATAGAGTAACCAGCACAGCAAACATTGACCAACCGGGAAGAGCCAGCTTGAAGCAGCCACTGCTGCGGGGCCAGAGGTGACGGCAGGACTGGGTGACAAAGCATGGCCAAAGATGGGCAGCAGATTCCAGACCATCACTGCTAAGACCAGACCCTGCTGCTGGGCATCACCAAAGCTTCTCCTTACCTGCTCCCTGGTGCCCTCCCATGGCAACGCCTCTGGCCAGCGCAGCACACTGGGGAAGCAGAGTCAGAAAGCTAAAGCTCCCAACTTGTACTAATTGAATTGATTTATTCTGGGGAAAAAACAAGTCCTCTGTCCCATGAAGAGGTGGAGAAAAGCAACTTGGAACTTTTTGCAGGTGGCTGTGTTCAAAGTGAAACTGCTCTACAGGAAGATGTGTTATGAGACTTCCAAATCTGACAGGCTTCTGGCAATAGCACACGGCTGTTGTGAAGTTTTCTGGGCACCAGCACAAGCACTGGGATCCAGCGATCTCATGGTTTTGCCAAGAAGCAACACCCAGGCAATCAGCAAAATATGGGACTCAGCTCCTTACCTGCGGCAGACAGGAAAATCACTCCTTTATACCAGGGAGCTCTTGGCAGGGAGAAGCCCACCCTGAGGGCGGGGGGCAAGATGCCAGCTCAGTCTCACCAAAGTCACTGCTACAGCCAAGCGTATTGGTTGCTCTAGCACCTTCCTCTCTTCGACTACTAGAACAGGTAATGTCCCAACCCTCTATAAAATGCACAAAATCACGTCAGTGCAGGTGCGTGCCACAATTTTCTCAAGAGTTTAAAGACCTCCTACAGCTCTAAGCAATATGCTGTTGAAGTGCCACGCTCTTCGTGTCTTCTAACAGCACCCTCGGCACCTTTTAGCTCTGCCCTGCTGCTGCTCTTTCTTACCATCAGAAAATCCCCTCCCAGGGGCTTTCTGCCAGTGCCAGCAGCCTCACAGCTCAGATCTAAAGAGGAACCAAGGAAGGGCTGCGTCACAGGAACCAACAACTCCGAATTTAGCAGCATCAAATTCCACGTTCTTCAATGCATGCTAGTAAAGTTTTAATTTTCCACTCTCTCTCTTACTTCATGCTTAATTCAAGCATGTCTCTACCAGCTGCTTCTTTTGAAGAGCGTGGGATGGATTCAGGATGTGCAGGACAGCCCTGAAGCAGCAGCACTGGCTATATCTGCGGGTAACAAGATGACCCTGGAGAACTTGGCTCACGTTTTACCCAAAGATCAAGCTTTGTCCTGTTCCTGACAGAACAGGGCAGTGCTGGAGATGAAGCTGGACCAGCAATCCAGGAGAAAACAAAAAAACAAAAGGGGGAGAAAAAAAGACTAGTCTGGGATTTGAGTGTCCAATTTAATTGAAGTTCAAGGAGGAAGCAGGAATTGCTGGTTACAAGATACAGCTCTGTTATTCCAAGCTACATGTGAAACCACGGCTGGCTTCTTACCAAGCACCCCAGGTGTTACAGAGAGACCAAGAAAATCCATTAAGGCCTCTGCAGAACAAACCGCCATCCAAACCACCATTGTTATCCAAATTTATAGAACACTGTTGCATAACTTGTGTTTAAAACAGTAGTGAGGCTCTACAGCAGCCTGGTTTTTGTGATCCTGCTCGAGAAAGCAACACAACACTCATACTGAGGGAAGGGTGAGGAAAGGAAGGTGGGGAAGGGAGAACGTGGGTGACATAAAGTAAGTGCTCTACCATTCATATACCAGGTGACAGTTCTTTGTTCCTTACAGCTTCAAATCCATAGCAGCCAGCCACATTCCCAGAGCTGTGCAGGGCCTTGACAAGAGGTCCAAGCGGCAGATGAGGAATTCCCAAAATACCCTTTCCCATACCAGCTCTGCCTTCAATAGAAGCACAGTCTCTATCACGCCGTTTGATCAACGTGACAAAGGATCAGCAAGATAAAAGCTGGAAAGAAGCCGCAGCCTCTTCCTATCACAGGGCCCCCGTGTCCCCTGGCAGCACCGCACCATGGCATCGTCTGACGATTTGCCTCCTTGCGCCCACCGCTCCCCGAGCCCTGTGTCCTGCAGCATTGCTGACTGGGCTCCGAGCTGTCCTCTGCTCCCAGCGTGGCAGGAGGACACAGTTAAACTCAGCCCAGCAGCTCCACCCAGATGCAATGGGCATCGCAGGCAAACCCGAGCAGAAAAACAAGCAGGAGCTTCACAGCTCCATGACAGTGACTCCAGTCCCTCCAGCGCTGGCTGCCAGGAATGGAGTGTGCCGGCCTGCTCTGCGCCCAGGCACGCAGCGCGAGGAGGGTGACTGCCTGCGGGGAGCCACAGGCCACAAAGCTCAGCGTTTATCACAGACACAACAGCAGGCATGACTTGGACCGTTGCTTCAAATGAGCAGACTACGTGTTTAAAATCCTAAAAAGCTGCAGCGTTCTCTGATGCTCTTTCTGGCTGGCCTCAAGGAACAGAGTAAGCAGGCACTGACTGGCGCATTTATTGTGCAAGCCAGGTAACTGTCACGCGGGACCGGGACCCTTCCCTGGGTAAAATGTGCCCTTCACCTGTCCAGCTGCACACAGCAACGCAGACAGCAAACTGGCTGTACGGAGTCACGTTTTGTCCTTTATAGCAGCAACTTCACAGCACCAGTGTAAAGGACTACTCCAGCCCTTAAAGCACAGCAACTGAAACACAGACAAACACACACAGAGCACAGTGCTGAGGGCCATTTGGACAGACAGTAAAACTTACTACACACCAGAGACTGGGACAAGGAACTTCTCAAAGGAGCAGACACATTTGTTTCCTACCTGAGCTCTCACACACCTAAGGAAACGCACAGACAGCAGTTGCCCTGAAGCAAAGACTCATTCTCTTCTCTCCAACAACAACACGAGGCTGCATTTTAGCTCAAGATTTAGCAGTCTTGTTAAGATTAGCTGGCAAGGCCCTTCCCCTGCAGCTCCCATACAATCTGCTCTGTGCTTACAGGGTGTGCACAACCCTAGGGTGCTGAGAGTTCTTCCAGCGTGTAACTCCTGCGTGCTGAGCTGGCAGCCCCTCACCCAGCACGTCCTCACTGCAACACGCTGGGAAGCTTGGCTAGAGAGGCACGTGAGTACTGCTGGATAGATTCCTATCAACTCCAGTGCAGCAAAGGTGTCTCTATTTCCTAGAAGCCTCTTTTTACACCACCACTTTCTGTGTGCTCTTGAGGTCACACTAGTTGAGGAACCAAGGGGTCTTCGTTTGGCAGCAGCACAGAGACTGCCTGGGTGCGGGGGAATAAGACAGAGGAGCTGAAGGAAAGAAGAGGCAGATGGGTCCTCCCAGTCTCCCTCTTGCCTGGAGGTTTAACAAGGGAAAAGAAACCAAAACAAAAGCCACACTTGAGTGCTATTCTTTGTGCCTCAAAAGAGTATTTTCTTAAAATATAAAAACCATCTTCCCTCTGGAAACCACTAGAACGTAAACAATAAAAAGGGGATCTGAGGAGGAGAAAGGAGAGGAGGTTTGAATGTGCTTCCAGGCAGCAGCCCTTGCCAAGAGCAACGGGTGCCTCCAAGGCCCTGTGCTCACCGTCAGCCCTGTGCCTATGGCTCCCTTGCTCATTCAGAGTTCCCCAGTGGGTCCGGACTTATTTGGCGATTAGCGGTTTGCAGCAAATCCCGGCTCATAGCTTAATCCTCTTCATCCTCGCTGATGTCATAGGTGACTGCAGACTTGTTCCTGGAGCGGTTGGCCGGTGAAGAAGGAGGAGTCTTGGTTGAAAAGGGCCAGCGGAAGGAAGGAGATGGGGAGCGGTCATGTGTGGGGCTACTGCTGGGACTCTGTTTTGGGCTGATGGCCTGCAGCATCCGGCCCTTGCCCTCCTTCAGCATGTGTTTCTAGCGATGGAAACAAGGAGACTGTTAGCACGGCTCAAACAGCGATGGAAATGGACCCTACTTACAGCTTGTGCAATGCTCTGAGCTGCCGAGTCCCTTCAATGTCTTGTGCGATGCAAGAGCAGAAGCCCAAGCACCACTCTAGGCTCTGGGAACTGCACAGAGCATCATCACCACCCGTTTTCGGGCACTCTTAACATGAAGTACCTGTGATATTTACCCCACGGCACAGGAAAGCCTGGCAAATAGAAGCAGATTCAGACTCATCCCAGGTCAGCGACAAAGTGACCACTGATCTCCTGGCTGCTCAGTGGCCTGCAGGACAACAGCTGGAGTTTACAGGCCAGCTTGTAGGACACGGGGACTTATCACACTACAGTCTCAACTGGCATTATCCAGCTGGCAAAGGTGAGGGCTCCCTGCAAACAGGCTGCCCAAGCCCAGGACAACTTGTCTGGCAGCACATGGAGCACCGCAACAAACTATAAACCTCTGCTTTGCAGAACATGGGCTCCAGAAACCCTACAAGGACTACTGAGCTCTCCAAAATCCCCTTTCCCCAGAATGGCTCCTTACCAACGCGCCTTCTGGGCCAAACATCTCCAGGAAATTGCCGATGAACTCCCGGGACTTCTCTTCCCACTTCTGAATGAGATCAATACTCTTCTCCTCAACTTTCTGGACGAATTCCTTGGACTTCTCCTCTACATCCTTCACCCTCTTTTTCACCTTATCCACACGCTCCTGGAGGTGGTATTTCTTTTCCTGTACAGTAAGCAGTGGATGAGAATACAGCTCACCAGATCTAAGTGATGACTGCCTCTGCTCTGTGTTATTACACTGAGCTGCTGCTTTAGACTCAGCATCTCCATTAGTCTTGTGACACTTCTCCTTCCCTTCAGCGACACTTCTTCCCTAGACTAAATGGCAGACACAGCGAGGCCGTGAGATCCTTGTGGCGGGCACTTGCACAGTACACAGAGTGAGACTAAAGCCGGAGATAAGCACTATCTAATAGGAGTGCGTGGAAGAGGGAAATATTTATACAATATATAGATTAGATTTGAGTGACCTGCTGTAGGTCTCTTTGTGAATCACGACAGCACAAGTCTTTCTGCTGGGTGTTTTTAAACAGAGGCAGAGTTACATGCCAAAGAGAGGCCAAGTGGCCATTAGCTCTCTCATTTCATTTTTACGTTTGACTGTATTTAAAAAAAATAGGCATAGTATCTAAGTGAATTAAAAGAAGTTTTCAATTTTACTTCCAACATCAGAAGTGCCTTCTGCCGTGTATTCTGCTTGTGGGCTAGAGCTGCTAGAACATGAGGTTGGAGCACATCCTTCTCTCCTACACAAGCTCTGCTGCTCCTGCAGCTCCAGGAAGGGAATGGTACAGCGAGAACAGGATCAGATTTTATCCCCAAAAACGACTGAGGGAGGAGGAGAGAGATGAGACACAGCAGCTGCTTCCATGAACAACCCACCCTACATTCAATTCAACAAAACATGTATGTCGCCACACACTTTGTTTCCAGCTCTTTCAACAGGTAAAATGTCACCAATATATTCCTGACAATGGAGCAGTATTAGCAAAACCCTAGTTCCTCTGGGCGGCTCCCAGAGGCAGTTTCAGGGGTCCAAGGACACTGGTTTGGCACAACTGCTTAGCTCTGCAGACTTGCCTTTTACCGGCATATGGCAGCACTGTGCAACCACTAGACAAAACTCTACACCTCTTCATGCAGCTTGTGGTCAGACACACTTCAACTCACATTTATGAAGCTGACGTTGAGCTCTTTAGCTGTGTAGCCTCGCTGCAGGTTCCGTCTGACGTAGACATCATAGTCCCGTACAATCCGGGTGATGATATCTGACGTTGAGATGCCCTCAGTCCTCTGAGTTGGAGCAAACATGCCTAAAGTTGGGGAACAGGACTCAGGACAGCTGTAGCAAGACACACAGCAAAAAGCTGCTGCCGCTTCTACTAGGAAACAATCTCTCCAGAGCTCACTTCCTAGCTGTCCTCAGAACATGACATCTTTGTCCTTGAATTCTCCTTTCCAAGACTAAGAGGAAGGCCTAAGTAAGATGAATGTATATCCAAACCATGTCAAAATTCCATGTCTTCTAATGCTCTTCACTTTAGCTGGTTTAAACAGCATTGACTCTAATCCACTGCATATAGTGTGGTGACAAGGACAGGACATGGGCTTCTATGATTTAGTGGGTGGAAATATAACAAGCTCTGATGGCTGGGTTTGGATAGTTTTAAACAAGCTGCACCCTCCCTGAGTTTTACAGCAAACAGCTAGAATCATAGAATGGCCTAGGCTGGAAGGGACCTCAGAGATCATTTAATCCAACCTCCCTGTTGTGGGCAGGGATGCCTCTCAACTAGATCAGGCAACACATGGGGACAGAACGGGGATCAAACCCGCGACCTCGGTGTTATTGGCACCACACTCTAACCAACTGAGCTAATCAGCCCCCAAGAGGAGCCACTTGGCTAAGGTCATAAGATTCTCCCTTTGTGAGAATCTGTAAGCCAAATCTCAGCATTTTTTCAAAAAGGTGGCTGTTAATTCAATCACAATAATTAGACTGAAGTAGGAACTGATGCTGGGCATTGCTTGGCCTGGGACACGGAACAGTCCGTGAAGTAGGGCCCAAAGCTGGGCTTTTTCCTGCCCTCAGACTCTGCTGGGTAGATCTTGTTCCCACAGAGGTACAGCCACTTCCTTAGGCATAATCCTGCCGTACAGTGGCACAGAAGAAATACAGCAGATCTTTGACAGGAAGCCCTGGAGAGCCGGCCCCACACTCACCTGCTTCTTTTATATGCTTATAAACATCATCGCTGCCAGCAGAAGAATAGGGGATGTCATCGTGCGCAACAAAGTCGATCTGAAAATCAAGAAAACGATGCAAGTCAATGTTTTATCTTGAACATGCATGTTGTCCAAGGATGGTAACTTTTTTCTCAACAACTCCAAGCAGGGGTGTGACAGAGAACAGCAAGACACTTTCCTCTTAAAAAGCAATCCAGAGCAGTCCTGAGTTCTGGTAATTGCGCATCAATTTTAAGAACACGCCAGAGAGGAAAGGCTGGGACTAAGGACACACCTGGTTTAAGCTCCACAGAGGAATGGTTTGTTAATGGCAACAAGGGTAAACTTAGCAAACTCCCCTAGAGACTCCTTCACCTCCAGTTCAACTTAGACTCCTTTTGCTTTATTGTACCAACTGATAAAAGACTCTCAAGACAGCTTGCCTGGTCTCTTGCTGCAGGGATGCTGATGTAGATCTAAGCAGCTCCTGCTATAAGCAGGAATTCAGACCAGACACTCTCCAGAAATCCCTTCCAACCTGTGTTAGACTCTCTCTATCGTGTTTCACACCAATCTGTAACCAGCATCAATTTCTGGAACAGCAAGAACCATCTCAGGCTTTTTCACTATGTCACAATTTTTATCTTATTTTACCATTACTTGCCAGCTCAGCAAATGCTTCTAGCCTCCCAAGAAACCCACTCGGTTCCCATAACCCAGGTCATTCTATATTTAGGGAGTTTCAACAGGAACAGGTTGCTCAGGCAGAGGTCATCCCCATGCACGAATTCTTGCTGTAAACAGCAAGCACAGACTGAGGCTAATCAAAATTCGGAACGGATCAGATGTCACAAATTACCCTGTGCTCTGCCAGGAACTCGGGGGTGAGCGTCCACGGCGCATTTCTCACCACTTCGTCCACATAGCGACAGTGCTGCACAGCGTCATACCGCTCATTTTCATTCATTACCGTGAAGCCCTTGAAGTTATGGGTTAGCTCATCGCTGCAGACTGAAGAAACAGGCAGAGAGGAGTGAGCCTGAGGTACTCACCAAACGTTTTACAGTAAAAGGACCTTGCACACGCCCCTGCTAAACCACGCAATGCCAGCTGCTGACGGAGGCTGGCACTGGCCCATTCAAACCCGGCTCTTCCAGCCACAAAGCACCAGGAACAGGGAGTGCTCCAGGGCACTAAACTCCTGAGCAATTCTAGGCAGGCTGTTCGGGGCATTTCTGCCCAAGCTGGACACTTACACAAGCCCTCAAGGTCTCCAGAGCCTAATGCTTATCGAGAAAATCAGACAACAGAGGAGACAACTCTCTGGTAGGAAATGACACCTGGGGGTCAGTCGGGCAGAAATCTGCTTTTAAATCTATGGGTGTCTCTAGCGTGAAAACTGAAGCCTAAAGAAAACCCCTAAAGAAAAACTGTGTAAGTTTCCCATTTCCTAAAATGCCATCCACAGTCCAGTCCTTGAAAAGCTGTATTAAAACAAGGAGTGAGTTCACAGCAAATCAAGTTAGCTTAATTAGTATGTTCTATGAGGAAAAAACCTAACAACTCCTCATAATCTGCAATGTAAGACACTGAGAAGTAGGGAGTTTTGTTTGATTATAAGACTCAAAAGTAAACAAGGCATTACCAGTCTCACTGGTATTTGACGTATTTATGTCCTAGACAAACAGATGATAAAGAGTGGGTGAGACTGCTCCCAGCTCAGCGCTAATGTTCGCTTTGGCTGTGGCCTCTTGCCTCAGTTCCTGGTGCAAGGGGAACAGTTCATTGCCCTTCACCTCCTCACCAGTCTCCCAGAGGCAGAGAGTGTGATTACATACGCTGCTACATTACTATGTTAATGATTCAACTTGAAGTGATTTTCCTGTTCGATGTACAATACTTATGTATGTGGGGATGTCTTTCTGTTTGCAAGATTTTTAAGCTCAGAGCACTTTGTAGATTGAAGCAATTATTTCAGCTCTTCTCCCTCCCTTCCCCTTCCAGACAGTACTGAAGTGTACACAAAAAAATGCAGAAATACTACTATAAAAATGCCCTCAGCAGTGAGTGAAACTATGATAAGGAAACAAATCACAGAAAGATGTTATGATCACTCTGTCGCAGGATCAGAGTTACATTTTCCTTCACTAAGCTAGCAATAGTTGAGAAAACTAGTCAGAGGTATTCTCAGCTCTGATACTTGAACATCACTGTGCAGCCTGGCCAGAGGTCACCTCCTGACAGATGACCTCCACAGCCTGACATGGCTTTAAGGTGGGTGAAGGTACAGGCACAGAGACACTGCCTGGACAGAACACAGGGTTCCACAGCAGCCAGAAAAAAGTTTCTTTTATCCCTGTTACACTCTTGAAGGAGGCCTGGCTGAAACACCTCTGCTAGATCTCCCCAGGCAGTCAGCAGGATATTTCCTGTCATCAGACTTTTGAAACTAACAGACAAAATGGGGAACTTTTATTTGGAGAAATGAGTGACTGGCTTCCATGTGACCAGCCACATGCCCATGGTGCCACCGTCATCTACACGCTCCAAGTGAGACCTTCTGGGATTAGCCATAAGCAATCTCCAGCAGAAAGCTGAAGCAGGGGAGTGACCTGGAGGGCGATACAGGCAACATGTTATGCAGGAACTGTTACCCATTCTTTTTCTCATTCAGGAGGCAGATGTTCAACTGTCCCCCATATATTTTGATACTCAAGACATGTAACTCATCGATACCTGTCACAAAAGAAAGGTGTCAAATTAGAACAACTTGATCAAGAATCTGCTCCTCCAGCACTCATACAGGATATCATACAGGTACAGGAGATCTTTCTGCAGACATATCCAACACTAGACATATCGCAATAAGACTCCAATAACATTTGGGACAACTGGCTGCAGTAAGAACCACTGAAGCTATAAGGAAAAACCCCTGCTACGCCAGCTGTACGCATGACCACGGACAGAGGTAAACTGTGCTCCTACGACAGCCAAAGTCATCAAGGTTACCCCTTACCTCCGACAATGAGGTATGTGTTTGGGAAGAGGTTCTTCGCTTGCATCAAGGCCCGGGCATGTCCAGAGTGAAACAAATCAAATATTCCATCGGCATAAACTCTGACAGGGCGATCCACTGTGCCAAAGGAACAGAGAGACATTTGTGAAGATGCCTTCCTGGAGAAGCAGCTGCTGCTCCTGCCTGCACTTGGAGACCTTCTGAAACTCTTGGGGGTGTTGCAGAAAACCGGCAGAATGCAGTTATAGCCAGGAAAGATTTGTGAAGAGAAATGGCTGGCGCTCTGCCTTCCCACGCGGAAACAAATGCAGCTGAGCACAGGGCTGAAATGCAACCACATTCAAAGATGGACTCAGAGATATATCCACCAAAACAAGATGAAGGGAGAGCAGAGGCAAAGCAAATCCAAATGCAGCATTACCTCTTTTGCACAGCAGTGATATACCAGAGGGGAACTGGCCCAAATATTTTGTAGGTGACTGATTTCCCCTGTCAGCCAGGATGAAAACTCAAGACCTTTTCAGCATCCTCCTCTGCAGGCTGCTGCCACAGCTTCCAGACTGGCTGAGGGACCAGACTGTTCTGATACCCCAGCCTGCATCATCAGCTCCCCCAGACCCATGAAGTACAAGGGTCTACCCAAAACCCCAGCTGGAATACTCAAAGTAAAGCAGATACAATTCTGCTGAACTGCTGGCACTATCAGCTAAATCCATAGATAAATAAGGAGGAACAAAATTTTCCTCAGGCCACCTCTGCCAGAAGAAATTGTAGTTCAGCTCTTTGAGGTCAGCAAAGAGGTGAAGTGAGATAGTCTATCACCACCACACAGTAGTAGGAGGTTCCTTGACTTCTGGTCTCCTGGGACCACACAGGACTGCTGTCCTCTTGCTACTGGTAACAGAAAGTCACAAGTTCTTGTATCTGACACACTTGGGAATGGCCCTGCTGCTCTCTGGCCTAATTCAGGCAGACTCTGAGTGGTGTAAGCAGAAGCACAGCACAGCGAGGAAAGGGCTTAGCAGGAGAGCTGAAACCTTATCGGTCTGGGCAAGGCCCTGAAGTTACCCAGTAACAGAGCCTGGGAGGCAGCAAGAGGATGAGCTGATGCAAAGGTGAGGTTGTTAAGTTCAAGCTAAGCAGGTGAGTCAGTTTGTGGACAGCCTCTGACAATCACTCCTCAGCAAATGCACCTCAGGATGCCAGCAGGCTCTGGAGAGTCAAGGATCTGAAGATTTAAGACTGCAAAAGCTTTCTGGATGCCAGAAAAGGGCTGGTCCTGGGAGGCCTTTATGAAAGTGCAATTACGTTCTGGAAATTGGCTGGGAGTTCCTTTTCCTCCATACCTGCAGCAGCTACAATCCCTAAGCACAGGCATAAACAGCAACAAGGAAGCATGCAGTGTATTTTAGTCTTAGCAGGCAGGAGAGCCATCGCTGCTGAAATCAAGGTCGTTTGTGCAGGCTCTAGAATTTCAGTTGAAAAGCTAATGCAGACTGTGAAATGCATTGGATTTCCAGCACCTCTGGCAGGAAACCACTGCCAGGTCTCAGTCTGAGCTGGCTCTTCTCTCCGCAGCAGTCACGTAGGTAGAAGTGCAGCATTTTTGTTGTCTTTGTAGCCATAACAGAGAGGCCAAGTAAGACAGCACCGTCTGCACATTCTGTTTGGCAAGAGGGCAGCCATCCTTCAGGAGTCAGTCCAGCCTCTGCCTCCTCTTTGGACTTGCAAAGAGAACAGTGTTTCTCCCAGCCTGGTTTAGAGAGGAAAAGAACACGTTCCTCTTGTGGGATTGGCCTACTGTGTGCCTTCAACTCAAATCCAGGCTATAACGGGACATTATGGACAAAGACATGTTGGTTTTACTTGCCCATTTCAAGTTTCAGAGAAGATGACTCCTAAAGTGCTCAACTTCAGTAGTCCAGAAAAAAGTTCAGCTCTGATTCTACTCTGTAGCTGTCAATGGCACAGGAAAAGCTACAACACAAATATCTATTTGCTTCAAATAGACTTACTGGTGAAGGTACAGTTCCCCACACAAACAAGCTCCAACTTTAGCTGTACTGGCAGGCCCAATTTCACATGGGAACAGTTATCACCAAAGTATTATCTAATCAATTCATTGCAAACCCCATCTGACACACAAGGATGGTTTGGTCTCAGAGGTATCATCATCACACCCACCCCCTAACCGCCAAGATTTATACCAAGTCCCTTACAGTCTGTTGGTTTTACTTACAAGGGGTCCCTCTCATCGCTTCTTCATATGTTACTCTGAGGTATGGCTTACTGTAATCGATTTCCACTTCATCTGAGAACGGAGCCGGTTCCCTCAGTCCCTAAAAAGCCAGAGAAGGTTGGTGGTGAGAACACAAAGGTGAGAGCCACGTGTAACGGCAGCACTGCCACTGCAGTGTCCTACTCACTGAGTGACTCACTGTGCCTCTGCACAATTCAAACCCAAGGACTTATTAGTGTTAAACCTCAAAATAGCCCTGCAGGGTGATTAGCCTGAGTTTATAGAGAGGAAAAGAGAGAGAAAAGTAGAGTTCAGAAGATGGTAGTCATACCGGACCCAAGAAAACTGGAGGCTCAGATCTGCAGCTGGTAAAAACAGGCTTTTGACAACCAGACTTCTGCTCACAGCAGCACAAGCCAAGCTTCACCAAAACTCACTGTCACAGCTCCAGCTATGCCCACACAGGCAAGACCATCACTTTGCTGGGCCCGAGTGCTTCTGCTGTGATGTACAAATTGTAACAGCTCCTCGATTTGAGCACATGAATGAGCAGAAGAGCACTATCAACCGCAACACAAATTCCCAGGGAATACATGTACCGCCATCCATTTCTGAGCCATACGTAGTGAGAGACTGACCTTGATCTGGGGCAGAGTATCTCCAGCCGCTACAGGAAAACCCCTCTGATCTGCTACTTGACCACAGCGGTATGTTTAATCAGCAGCTGATTTCTGGTCTCCTCTGAATGGAAACAAAACATCTGCCCTTCCCATTACAGAACAAACAGCTCAGTTTCCTTCCAGCTGGAAGGTGTGGGGCAGCAATGGATGTCTCTTTCCTGAGCCAGACTAGGAAACATGCTGGTAGATCATTACAGTAACACCTTCAAGCTGCAAAAAGCTAATCAGCAGACTCCCACTGCATATCCTGCCACAGTGCTCAGCATCACTGCAACCAGAAAGACAGCTGCTATTACCACTAATCTCATTCCTTATTAGCATGATCAAAGTGAAGTGCCCAAGAAAGCAACCACTGACCACTATATTCAAGCAAACTGATACTGCTGAAAATCTCCTTTAACTTACTGAGGCTCTAGCACCTGCATTTCACACACCACCACCTCCACCAGGATCCTTGCTGTTAGGTAAGGCCTGCAGGTCTCTCATCACTGCCATTATATCTGGGACTTGTGAATAAAACCAGATTCTTTCCACTTTGGTTGGCACATACCTGATAAGGAGCTACGAATAAAAGCACTAAAAACCCTGTTGAAACTACCAGAGGATCAGGGAAATGTCCTTATATTCTCCTGCCTGAGTCTTGCCTTTCCTCTGCCGTGTCTCGACTGGACTCAACCTGCTGTGCACATCACAACAGGCTTATGTCCCAGCAGGCTTGTTACCATCATCTGCTGCTGCTGAGCCCTGCTGCTCCACAGAAGTGCTCTGCCAGCCAGAGGTTTATTTGGGAGTGTTCAAGGTTTCAAGGTAATGCCTCCTCTTGCTATAATAAATAAATCTTTCACAAAAGGAAGAAAAGAGAAATCTTTCATCAGAAGGTGTATGCCAGCCCTGTGCCTAAAAAACAGCCAGGAAGTTTAAGAAGTGGCTAGATATTACTTGTCCTGTGCTGCTCACAGACAGACGCTTATTTCTAACACAGGGCAGACACCAACTTGAAGAGCAAGTGATTCCCATGGAATAACCTGCACACTTCTCTCTCCTTAGCAGAGGGACAACAGTCAAGGACATAACGGTTCTGTGGGGTAAGTCATGCAACAGCTCGAGTCTCCATTCCCAACGCTTGTTCACTGCTAGTGCTGCTGGACCTTGCTACCATCTGTCAAATGCTCTGGAACAGGACTGAAGGACTCCTGAGGAGCAAAAAGTTGCTGTCAAAGAGGAAAGCTGCAACACACCATCATATTTTGCTGAGGACTATGATCCCAGTATGACATGGCAGGGATGGCAACTAGCTTTCGATCAAGATAAAGAAAGAGCAAACTAGAGCACACGTGATATGCAGGACAGCTCCAGGAGGACACAGAAGAGCTGTTAAAAGTCCACCATGACAATGCAGCAAAGACAAGTGAGAGTCAGCCCTCTACACCAGCGTTAGCCAGCACAGACCCTCTTTAGAAGGGACCCCACTGGCTTTAGCTTGTTAAAGCCATCCCAAGGTTGATCTAGGAGAACCAGACCAAGAGAATCAAACAGCCATCCTCCTGGTGTTTCAGAGCGTGGGTTCAATAGATTGCTCCTGCAGGTGCTCACAGACTTCAGACCCTGCTGCTGCAGCTCCCCTGACTGGAGCGAGACTGCTTTCTGCAAGGCGCTCGAGTTGTTCTGTGCTTGACTGGCATATTTCTCCCTCCCACCTGTGAGAACTGAATGCTCACTCGTCCATGGACATCTATATACGCATGCCTGTTCGGGTTCAGCTTAAGTGACTACAAACGACCCGGACACGCCACAAAAGCAGCTTAGTGACGCTTGCCTCAGACCTAATTTAAGCCCATGTTGCAAGTATGTTATTAGCATGAACAAACGAAGATTTTAAACTGGCTTTGCAAGAAGGATAGCTACTGTCATTTCTTTATTCCCCTCACCTTGTTTTCTGCATCCACAGAAACACCCTCACACATTTATCTTTCTGCTCTTAAGGCTCAATGTCCTAATCTTGCAGCCAGCTAAAACTCCTATCTCTGCTTACTTACGAGTGAGCTTCGGGACATTTTTGGAGGGATTCCATCCAGCTCTGTCGCCCCATTGGGGCCAGATCCATCTTTTCTTCTCTTTCGGGAATTCAGCCTGGAGGAGGTCGGCAGCTCCATCTTGCCAAGCACGTCCAGTAAGAGCTGGAACAAAATGAAATAAAAGGGAGAAAAAGAAAAAGAAGAAAAAAATATTTTAAAAAAAGAAAAAAGGTATTTCTCAACTCTTCCAAAGCAGAATCAGTCAACAGCAGGCACATTGTACAGAAGGTCAGTGCAAAGGCACAGCCACCTAACAAGGGACTAAGCCAGTTGCATCTGGCATCAGCTGCCAAGGCTTGACAAACAGTGCCTGGTGGGAATACTGAATCATTTAATGCGACTCCGAGCTGTTCTGCAGAGAGAAGTGTTCAGCAGCCTGCTGGCTGGAGAGAAACACACACGAGTTGCAACTCAAGTTACAAATCATTGCTACAAGGCTAATTATGCTGTTTTAGCACTGAAAAGCAACCTAAGGATTCAGGCATGCCCACTCTACATTCAGTCCTCCCCAGCTCTCACTCTGACAAATGCAAACACTCTTACACCCTTCTGTGTAACACACCTAAGCAGTGTGCTGTAGCCCTGTACAATCCTGAAGAGAGGAAGAAGCAGGTTTAAGCAGAAGCGTAAGGGTGAGGGAAGGGGTGCAACCCATGGTCATAACTTCAATAACTAGCAGGGTTGCTGTTTGCTTTGTTGTTCTGAGCTGCCCAGTGGGGACGGCTCACCTTGGGATGGCTGCCATCACGCTCCCCTTTCGTCCCCTGTCCCCTCCGCAGTGGCGACTCAGCCAACGGTGAAGCAGCTGCTGACACCACGTTAGGGCACACTTTCTTCTGGCACTTTATGTACCAGCTTGCAAAAAGAGGTGGTTCAGCTGAACTGCTTCTGTGACGAGCAGACAGACAGGCAAACCAGTTTGGGACGGAAATCACGACAGCTCTCTGGCAATAATTTATCTGTGCTTCTGAGCTGGAGTTACCGTACCTTCCCAAAAGGGCCCTGGGAGCACTTCACAGAGCTGAAGCAAAGCTGGGGATTTACAGAAAAGCACGGCAGCAAACATTCCCTTTTCAGCTGCCGCAGGAGTCACACACGGGTGCTACATTTGCGAAGCATGTAACTAAAGAGAGCATTTATCTCTCTGGCTCACTCAAAGAAGGCAGCTTTCCAGTGCAGCAAATAGCACTTCTCATTTGCCGCTCCTGAGAGCAGCAGGAACCCCTCCACCCAGGAATAATGTTTACGCATGGAATTTAAGATGTCTCCCCACCCACACGCAGTGGGTGTGCTGGAACGTGTCAGGTGGGGCAAGTGCGAGGTATGAGAAAGGGCAGATGTCCCTCTGAATATCATCCCTCTCCTCAGCACGGGGACTCTGCTGAGTGTTCCTGCTTGGGACAAGCTGGGACTGTCCTCAGCAAGGGCCACCAGGCAAAGCTCTGGTGTACAGCAACCAAGAAGTGTGCTCTTTGTGAAAGAGAGCTGCTAAGAAGCAGATTTAGTGGTCGACTGGATTTACTCAAGCACAAATGACTCCAGGTTAAGGAATGTTCCAAAGTAAGGAGTCAAACACAGCTTAATAACATGTGAACATACCACTCTTCCCACCTAGCATCAACAAGATGATACCTATGAACAGTGTTGGGGCCAAACACAGTTGGACAGGTTTTGGGCTATACGCGTGTAAGTGTCCCAGAGTGCTCTGCCAGACCTAACACAATGCACTAAGAACAGGGAAACAGAATCTCAGGTGAGTGGGAAGACAAAAAAAACAATTGAGGAGAAAACAAAAGTGACAGTGAACAGCAGCCACAAGAACATTTCAGAACTGCATGAGCTATAATGCCTATGAGGCAAGCTGGCTGATTTTCCTCCATTCCGGTAATTAATTTACTATTTCCTAACAACAGACAAACATATGAGAGCATGCAAAAGCAGTCTCAGGCAAAAAGAATTTGCATCCCTGAGCTCTAACTCTTCAAGCACTTGAAAAAACTTTTAACTTTCAGGCAAGATCTGTGCTATAAATGCAGCAGCTTCCAGAGTGCCTCTGTGAAAACACAAGGTATGACACAAATAATTCTTAGGTTTTGCAAGGTGACACCTTGCAAGCACACTCTGTATCAGTTATTTACCTCGCCACCATGGTTCTAGCAGAAGCCATCCAGCTAACAAAAAACAGAAGACCTCTGTCTCTCCTTCAAGTAACCTTAGTGTTCATGGAAACAGTGGGGCAAAGAGCAGCAGATTTTCTTGTTAATTGATCAAAATAATTTCACTGTGCTTCAAGTCACCTTCTGGTCTCTGACCATTTGCTTTCCTTCTCTTCAGAGGGAATTAAAAGGTCTGGTAATGTGCTGAATGGAGTCATTCTGAACCACTGCCCAGCAAAACACTAAAAAGCACCAGCAGAGGCTTTGGTGCTGAACGACGGACGTAGCAGCCTCCAACTACAAACAGGTGAAGCTCTTCCCATGTCAGCTCGGCCCATCAGAGCAACCAGATGTCTCTGCTCACCAGCATGCTCTCTGCTGAGTTATCGCCAGCATCTCGTTCCCGGGTGCAGAGCTCAGGGCCAGCCAAGAACTGCTGGTGACGGCACAGGGCAACACACTGTGCTTTAGGCTGGTGTACAGCAGCACTGTCCAAGCCCAGGAGAAATCTCCAGCAGCTTCTTCCAACCCCTCCCACACCCAACCATCCCCTTTAAAACATAGAATCATAGAATGACATAGGCTGGAAGGGACCTTAGAGATCATCTAGTCCAACCTCCCTGTTTTGGGCAGGGACGCCACCTACCCTAACTCACTTTTCCACTTCTTGGGGTGGAGGTAGTCAAGTGACAGCAAGTGACAGCTTAGGCAAATGGATTTGCTTTGCACTAAGGAAGCAGCAGCGCTCAGACGCAACCAGTGGCTCTACCTGATACACCAAGGGAGAAACCAGCTTTGAGGGTGGTGTAAATAGGCTCTATCTGCTCTGATGATACAGGATAGATGTTGCTGAGGGAGCCCCCGCAGTGCCTGGACAGCTGGCCTGGGCACCTCAAGAGTGACGCAGCTCTGCTAACGACTTAAATTAATGCAGAAAAGAAATAATAATATTACCACTCTTCAGGGCTTACAAATCTCTATCCTGTGGCTAGTGCGTTTCTGGGAAGTCCTCCCAGCACCAAACTTGTCGTCATTAAAAACTGGGAACATGTTTTTAAAAACAAACCATGTCTTGCCGCGATAAAGCTACTAACCTTAGAATGTTTCATTTTGACCCAGATGACTAAAATAGCATCCCAAACAATTACTTATTAACAATGGATCCAGCATCTGTAGCTGAGCTTAATGCATGAGCACATGGCTTTGCTTCTCCAAATGTGCAAAACACTGACTGTTCTAACATTAATTACATTTGCAGCAGATGGGGAAGTGGAAGGAGAAGATACCTCTCAAAGCTAATTCTGATAACTCCAAGATAAAACCCAGGCAAAACCAGAAGAAAGAGTCCTGCTGTAAAATATTAACATCCTTCTATTTTGTTGAAGACATCATGCTCCTGCATTACTGAGTCTGTGCTGAATATGAGAAGCTGCTCACACGGAGCAACATCAGAAGTGCCCCATTTGGGAAAGGCATGAACAAATCAGCCTCTGCACCACTTCCAAAACACTCAGAGCTTCGTTTCTGACATTTATTTGGTGCATATCCTGTATCAAAAAAGCACCTTGCATCCCCTGCCAGCTAGTTCACCTTGAGGGAGAGAGTTGCACAGGCTCTGCAAGGAGCAGTCAGCTGCCAAGACAGGAGAACAGTTGCTCTCCCCTGTCAGGGGATCACTGAAACACAGCCACTCTGCAGGGGGAAGAAGGACAAGCATTGATTACCACAAAGGGAAAAAAAATACAAGCACAGAAAGAATGTAAAACTTTTCCCTTAGTGTGAGTTAACTACACCATCATTCGAGCTGGAATTTAACCACGACACCAAAGTTAACACCTCTGGCAGATGGAGACGGTCAGAAAAGGCACCGCAAATCTTGCTCAGCCACAGCCTTATCTCATTACCTGCATCTTCACGGGCAGGACTGATGTTTTGTTTTGCCGTGGTGATGTCAGAGAACTGCACTACACTGGAGAAGCAGCTTAGGTATTTCTTCACTCTAAGCACACTGATGGCATGAGGACCTGGTCCATCCACATTCTTGGCATTTTGATGTCCTGAGAAATTGCTTGAAGAATATTATCTGCAAATCTACATGCAGTAGTAGGATTGCTTCTGCCACTTCTGCTGCTTTTCCCTTGCAGATTTACGCGCCAAAATAAATTCTGGTACGTAAACTCAAAGCTGGTGCAAAACAGGAGCTGTAACAACTCAGTGAATGCTCTTGCCCAAGGCTGCTGCATTTCTCACCTGAGATCCCAGCCAGCGCAAGACCGGCAGGCTGGATCAGCGAGGCCCCTCCGACACCTGCAGCTCCCCGGCTCCCTTGTCATCGTCCCTCTGCACTTGGAAGGCATTGGCACAGTCAGACGTGACTCTCATGTGCTGCTTTGCCTACAAGATCATCCCACTTTACAGGAGCAAGCTTTCTCTCTTCTGCTGACTCATCTGCGAGCAAATACTACTAAACTTTGCACTCTGCCAGCTGTCTGCAGAGAATTACCTTGACACGTGGACAGCACATAAGGAAGATCCTCAGGGAAAATTAAGAAGTCCTGTCACATCAGATAATTGCCCTGCCAGGCTGTAAAGTGCCTGAAGGGCCCTGCACTTCTTGGTCATAGGTAGAAAAGAATCCTTTTCCCCACCTTCACCCCCCAGTTTACAACCAACCTTACTGGTGTGTATCCCTGTAGAGGTCTGTTGTAGACAGAAAGACTCAGAAAAGGTTAAGGGACAACTCATCACAGTGAGAAAGCCTGTTTACAAGATGAAGGTTAATACAGAATTACTGGGAGAGATCTGCATCTCTCTTCAATCTGTGCTTAAGAAACTTGCCCAGTCTCCAAGGCAACTTTATTCCCAGTCCAAGCTTGCGAGGCGCAGACACACCCCAGTCTCCAGATCGAGAGCATCTGCTTAAAAACTGAGTGCTCATCCAGCCTGCAAACCTCCCGAGAAGAAGACAGTGACTCCCCAGCACGTCTGCTCTCCCCACAGTCAGCATCTGCTCTATCTAGACAGTCTAAGCTCTCACTCAAGCCCCTCATCAAGGTTATTGTAGGATCTGGCTCGCAGACTCTTGTCTACACTGAAAACGCAGGCTGCTTCAGCTACTTGGGTTGAGTAAAGCAGCTATCCCACAGCACATCAATAGCCCCATGAACATGGAACAGGGATTCCAGTTCAGTCAGTGCCACGCACTGGTCCAACAGCATCCAGCCCTTTGCTATACTGCCTAAATCAAACTCTCGAGCCTTGCACCGCCTAGAAGCACAGGCAGGCTGGGAACATTTTCTCACGCAGAGCCCAAGCGCGCAGACGATCTGGTACCTGTGTCCCACAATTGATGAAAAGATGCTGCTTTTCACCAACAAAGTCCCAAATGGCTTAACGTGATTCTCTCTACCACCACCACAACTGAGGGCTGTGTAGTGTGATCACCTAGGCAGTGCTGCCAGGAAACGCACCAAAAAAAAGGAGAAACTGCTGGCAAGACCTTCCCCATGAATTCATGGCCCTTCTGGGTACACCATAACCCTGAGGCACTGAGCATCCTGCCACACACCAGAGTCTCTGCTGCGGTTAGCAAAGCAGCAAGAATAGGGTTTTATGCAGAAAATCAGAGAAGATTCGGAGCCTGCCCAGGGACAATAAAGTACAAGGATGGCCGGACATTCTGTCCTGACTTTTGTGTTGAGTTGCATTGTGTTTCATTTTTAGGGCTTGACAACCGAGCCTTTTGAGACTTCAGGAGGCAACCTCCTTTTACAAGGTTCACACATCAAAACTAAATCCTTGCTTCAACAAAAACTGTTGGTGGCTCATCTTACAGTAATTTCAAGAGAACTATACAATCCAGACCTTGGACCAAGAAACTTCCAAGTCATTAATTTTAATAATCCTGCACACACAGAAAATTTCTTCAGGAAATAAATGACAAGATTTTTGTCATCTGAGTTTCAGGAGCAAGTATGGTGGCTGTCCTCAGGCCCTGGAGTCCTGCAGATGGAACCCCCATCAGTACCTGCTTCTCCCCTCACCAGTCTTTGCCAGCCGCAGGCTGGGGGACCTGGGGCTGCAAGGGCATGGGGTGAGGACAGAAGAGGGAGGGCCACCGGCAGTGTCCTGCACCTCCCTCCACAGCGAGCAGCTCTCAGAATCCCTGCAGACTTTAACTCTAATTACACAACCATTAATCGGCGCTGCCAGGACTTTGGTGGACACAAAAAGAGGGTTGGAGACGATGCGTGCCTGTGCAGCAGCGAGGTCACACCTTCCCCCTCCG
>NW_009720132.1:45007-64511 GCF_000703405.1 Apaloderma vittatum | reverse complement strand
ACCCTGACAATTCTATGATTCTATGATTTGTGTGGGTTGCTTTTAGGCACTGATTCTAGGTCTCTCCCCAAAGAGGTCTTGAATTCTTGAGTCTCACTCTCTCCACCAATTCCCCAGGCTGAAAAATGATTCTGAGACAAGCTAATTCACGACACACCCTTTAGCAGAGTGAGAAGGGTTCCGGGAAGAATTACCAAATTGGAAATATCAATGGTTGAAGCTAAATAGAGGTGAGTGAGACCAGGAGTACTCCTTCTGCTTGTGTGTATCAGCATCTTTTTCTCACCTGAGACATGGATGCTGACAATATGCATGTTCTAGGTCACTTCAGTGGAAAATCCAACAGTAGTTTAAAATGCCACTGAGTATAGTTTAAACTAATCTTTTTAGTGTTATGTTCACACCTCTGTTTTTTTCATAGCTCTCTCTCCATCTCTGAGGCAAAACTCGATTGCTGCAAAATCTGTGTCTTCTGTAAGGCTCTAGACTTCTGTTTCTATTCAGCCGCTGTGCTGACTAGACTGATTTTATCAATATTTAGGCAGAATAATTCTAGCTTTTTTAAAAATAGAATAGACATTTATATAAAGGCATTCCTGCTTCTAAACAAAGCCATGACATATCTAAGTATTTCTGGTTATGGAAGAAAGAATTTCCTTACCTAGTGAAAATGTCTGTGTTAGATCACTTACAGACAGGCCTACTTCTTTTTCAGGGAAGCTGTGGTTCATACCTTTAATTTTCATCTCTGAAATTTCAACTGGTTTTAAAATGGATCATGCACAGAACTAACCCCTGGATGTTCTACAGGTATTTTAATTTGAGTTATATCTTAATTTCATTGCAGTGTCATGTAGCTGATTTTTCATAGACAATTATATTCTCTGTTCCAATAAAACAACATTTATGAATTTTAATGTAAATTGTGATTAAAAATGTAGTATAAGTAAACAAATACCTTTGGGAGGAGGTTTCTTTTCAGCTTTTTCATGTTTTTCAGGTTTGTCTTTTTGAATTACTAGAAATGAGCACAATTATGTATTAGAGAAAAAGAAAAACTCACAAAGAACAAGAAAATGTTACTAAAACAAAACATCCCTGGAAGTTTAACATTTCCTCATGACTCCTGTTTTTCAGTTTGCAGAATTCTTCCTTCTTTTTCTCAGGAATACACACTGGGGTAAAAAGCTTCAAAATTTCTTTTGAGACTCACCTAAAAAGAAAACAAGTCACTCACACAGATACAAAGCTTTGTAGGGAATGTTTGTACTGCTTATTCCAGATGACATAATCTCGCTCAGCTCAAACTCTGAGCAGACACAGCCTCATTCTTCTTGTGCTCCCACCAGCAGGAAGCCGTGTGGCTACATTTGTCTTATGGAAAGGTGTTTTTCTTAGCTTGGGCTTACTGTCACACAAACACAGCCACAAGCTTGGTGCTCACTCCTGAGCCCAGCTCAAGTGAGTTCATGTCTGCACAGGATACACTGTGTAAACACACACTGCTTTGTCCTAGAAAGGCTGTCAAAATTTAACGTGGAGACTTCTGTCTTTCCTCTTTTGGTTGCCATCCAGGCACATTGCTGGAGCAAAACAGCCTTGAGAGTTAATTACATTTCTTTCAAGTGATAACTACATAATAGCAACACCCTCTCTAACTGAATTCCAGCCTGGAATTGCTGCCTGTATAAGTCATGATTGATATTTAGACTTTTTTTTTCTTTTTTTTTTAAGAGAACTGTTTCTTGGATGATATGTTTAAATAGCATTCCTAATACTGGAGCTTTCTGGAGCCTTTAACAAGGGGCTGAAGAAGTACTCCAAGTCTTCGTGTTGCACATAGAGAAACCCTGCTGGCAGTGAATGAAATACTCACTCAATTTTCAGGACACCTGAAGCTGGCCTGGACCTGTGTATCCTCATTTCCTAAGGACTACCAGTGGTTGAAATGGCCTCTAAGCGCTGCTGGGAGCTGACCCAGTTTGGAGCAGACTCTAGGGAAAAGGAGGGTGATCCTGGCAATGAGTAGCTCAGCAGCATACAGAAATGTCCCTTTGGAAGCGCTGAGGCCAACGAGTGCCCTAGTTCAGAGTCCTGCTCTAGGGACTCTCATGGCAATGAAATTACTCAAGTGAGGGTATCATATCTGTATGTCACACCGCAGCAGCAAATCTCCCTAGTAACAAAATTACCAAATTCTTCATAAAATTTTCCAGCCAGTGACTGGAGTCATGGCTGCTATTAAACACATTAAAGCTCTCAGTGATTGTTTGCTTAGCTAGCAGAAGATAAATGGGTAAACAGGCTGGCTGCTCATTAGGAATATTTCAGTCATTCTTGGAATTTATTTGCTTTTCCAAACTACACAGACAACATGTGCATTTATTTTCTCTGGATTACTTCAGTGTGATTTTACTTTCTTCAAAAAATCCTACGCTTTGAAGTTATACACTGAAAGTAGTAAAAATGACCAAATATCCCTTTAAAAGAGAGACTGGACAGTGGCTACCTTTCAATGTCTTTTAAGGCTTTAAGTCTTCATTCCACTTCTTCTCTTTTTTCACTCCTACTTTCTGTTTTAATTTCTCCACAAAGTTCAAGTACAATAAAGACTGATTTGTACATTTGAATCTATATTGTCCAAACAGATGCAAATTAAGCCTAATTAATTAATGCATCCCATCATTATGAGATTAATCTGAATGTAAAAATAGACTGATATTAAGATACATTACATAGTATCTTTTTCAAGTGTTAACTGAGTAAAAGTGAGAAGAAACCTAACTGAAACCTAACTTCCTAACTTTATATCTGGCTCTCAAAATATTTCCAATCAAAAATATTCAAATGCCAAGCAATAATATGTCTTAGTCTTTAAAAAATTATAACAGTGCATGCTAATTGGATTTTTAAATCCCTCTGTCCAAAAATTGGCTAATTATCACTCAAAAGAATACTGAAAATCACCTCTCATACAAGATATTGCTTCAGAATATATATGATAATTGGTAAATATGTAAACCTTAACCAAAGCCACTTCTGCCATGGAAGACAGTACAAATCATCTACTGAAATGAAAATGTTATTGCAAAAAAATAAAGGCAAGAAAATTAAAATCTATTTTCCGATGTATAGTAGACCCAGACTGAGAGACAGTAAATACTCTTGCATTAAGTCTGCTTCAGACTGAAAACTGACACACAATAGAAAGCCTTCTTTGCAGACAAATTACTGAATCCCATTTTAGAGGAAAAGATATCAAGGAATGTGTCAAGGGCGAGGGCTGGGCTGGTCACTGGATGCTGACAGATGCTTTCTTCATCCTCTCCCTTCCCAAATGGGAAGGGAAAGGGAATAAGGCAGACACTTCTGGATTGGAAAACTAAAACAGCTTTAAGAAAACAAAAATAAAAATAATGAACTATATACAAATACATACAAAACTGATATGGAATCCAACTCCTCCCCTGAAAACAATCACCACAGTTGCTGCAGAGCAGGCAGGCACCGGGGAAAGCCCAATGACAGAGGGGAACCAGACACAGGAGCTGAATTTTGGGAACTCAGGTTCAGGATCAAAGGCAGAAGATAAGATGGAGTCCTCCTCAGACACCAGTCCTTTAAGAAGAGGCCTTAACACTCATTATCCCTCAGCTTTATACTGAATGTGATGTATATGGAATGGAATACTTTCGTTGGTCATCTGTCCTGTTACTCACTGGAGGTGCAACCTTTTACTTACTTGTGACCCCTTTTCCTTCCTGGCCTCCCCAATGTTAGACAAAGATCCAGCGGTGACTTTGGTCACTATAGGAGCAAGTATAAGCAAGAGTCTTTCTGCATCCTGATCCCTAGTAGTGACTATAAAAATCAGGCCTTATCACTTCTAATAGCAGGCACTGTCTGCAAGAACACACTGTTAACTTTAGAAAGTGTTAACTCTTAGAAGACACTGAGCTGAAATGTAAAATCACCAAACGAAATTGATTCTGTATCTCAAACCAGGACAGAATGTAAATATAGTAGTCATAGACTTATTTCTTTAGCTGCGTTAAGAACAGTTCATAACTACCTCTCTGCATCAGGACAAGAGAACTAAGCAAGAAATATGTGCTGAGCAAGACTTCTCTCAGGGACTGATCAAGACCAACACAAGCAAAAAAGAGAGCACCCAAAAAATGTGCAGCATGGACTGAGAGAGTTCGATACTTTAAATCCTCATCTCCACATTCATCCATCCTGTATAAGCACTGAAAAATTAAAACTGTACAACATCCAGTAATAATGTGCATTACCTTTAGAAGGTGCTTTCTTTTCATGTTTTTCTGGCTTTTCAGGTTTCTCTCTGTGAATAACTAGAAATATGCAATGACAGTATTAACGGTTATTAAAAAAGAGAAATGTTGCACTTCAAGTGAAAGAAAGAAGAAAAAAGATCAAGAAACACAACTAGGCATCATGGCCATCCATGAAAAGAACGAGAAAGATTGATTCAGCTGCTGCAGTCTGCTTTTAATGCACATGATTTGAACTTTCGAAAACCTATCTGCCATCTCTGAGGTCTCTGCCATTGGCTGGGGGAGGAATGGCCTTTCTTGCACCACTGTACTCCCACGAAAGAAGTTAGTCAAGAACAGTCATGCTTATTTATGTTGTTTACTGGTTCATTTTGTTTGTTTGTTTGTTTATACTGTATTTTATACTGTGGTTTATTTTGGTTTATTGTTATTTTTCAGCTTTCTTGTTTATTACTTTGGTTCTTTTTGAAAGGATTTTCTGAACTCCACATAACAACTAACAGTTTTTCTAGCTATGAATGATTAAACTCTATAATGAATTACAAATCTAATTGCAGTGGCATTATAACTAATGCTCTTTGGGACTTTTTGTTTGCTTTTAATTTGCACTTTACAAATTGAAATAAAGTACACTGTAGTGACTAGATTTCTGGCTCAGGTGTCAAAATACACCTGAGTTGTGCAATAGTCACTGAGTGGAGGGTATTCAAGAATACTCCTGTATGTGGGCTCTGATTTGATAATTTTTTGCAATTAGTGTTTACACAGTATCTTGTCCACAGGAATGCAGAACTGAAACTTGTGTGTGTTCATGTACCCTGAGGTACCCTACAGGGACCAGGATGTGAAAACCAGCCGTCAGTTTGATTTTGGCATATGAGTTTATACTAAGAATACAGAAATGCATACATGAGCATTGTGATGCACTCTCCAGCCCTGTGTTGATGTTTCAAAAGATTATACAAATTGTGGAAGCAGTGCTTGATACTTATTTATTACAAGCAACTGCTTAAGGAATTAATCCTGCCCTATTCAATGCCTACGCAACAGCCCTACTCAATATTTAAAAAAATGTTTTTTTCACATGGCCTACTTCATTGTCTTTATAATAGAAATTGAGAAGACAATTAGTTCCAGGGTACCTGAAAATATAAATTAAGTTCTGACATTAAATCATTACCTGCATGTCTTTCCTTTTTTTCAGGTTTATCTTGTCTTTCCAATTTGTCTTTATGGGTCACTAGGAAAGAAGAAAAGTGTTCATATATATTAATAAAACCAAAAAAACTGTGGAAAAAAACTTAAGAGTCAAAAATAATTCTAACAAGATCACCATTAGCAGATGAAAAGGCAAACTGTGTTGCTCCTGAGCTACCTTGTGCATACCTGCACAGCACACGTTACGTTACATGGGTGTGAGTAGACAGCTCTGGCCAATAAGTTGCTGTTTACCATCCAAGCCAGGGAAACATGCCTTGGCTGTTTACTACAGCAACGTCATTGCTTGCAGTTGTCTGTCCATTCCTGAAGTGAGATTTTCAGAAAACTGTCAAGGACTGAGGCAGAGCTCACAGTTAATTCTGCCACCTGCATTAAAAAGAGGACATCACTTGGGCCACCCCACACTCACTCAGGTGGAGGAGTGTAAAAACCCTGGAATCAATCCTGGAGTGTAAGAGCATCACATGCACAAATGACACACTTGTCACTTGCCAGCTGGCTTGAAATGAATAACCAGTAATGGATACAGATAGCTAGTAATGGATACAGATAGCTAGTAATGGACACTAGCTGAGATCAGTCCCTGGCAATGATGACCTCAGAGCCAGAATTAGGTGCCCAGTATGCAGAGTGAAAACTAACATTATGATAATGGAAACTGTATTACACTATACACTCATTGACATAACATTTCTTTTTTACTCACCTTTCTGAGGATTTTATGCAACAATTTTCCAAACCATGGAAAATAAGCCTCTGGATTTTAGAGCACTTCAGAAAAATCAGCTGTGAAATTGCAGCCCAGCTTTAACTCTAACTCCCAGTTAAACTCATCCCAGTTTAGTAAAACTCCCTTTGTCAAACATGAGAAAATAAGAAATTTCTTTTACAGTACTATGCATTCCATATGCAACTGGAAATAAAGAAGGAAGAGCAGGGAATATTCAAACTCTCACAATAATGAGTTCCTGACATAGCTGGTGGAGTCACTTCTGAGATGTTTCTAAATATTCTCTGTGTCATTGCAGAAGATAATTAGAAATTAGAATAAGGTGTTATTTACTGTCTCTGTTACCCATGCATTGAAAATCTTAAATGTACTTAAAGTAGAAAATAAGTAGTTAAAATACAGGGATGCAGTAAAACTTTGAAGTCTCCCATTCACACTATGATGAAATGAAAAGACATGTATGCATAGTCATAGATTTAAAATATAATGTACAATCCAAAGCAATGTTTCTTAGTACTGTGAATACAGAGAATCTCTATATGCAGTAGTGTTTTAACAGCAATTGTAGCAATAAATCACTAAACTACATAATGCATTCACTTGAAGATAAAATACAGTTAGGTAAAATATTAGTAGGAGTTATGACAACATAAGGCAGTAGTAAATCTTCATTGGCTATCTGAGATTGACTGGGATAATTTTTTCCTATTCTAAAAAGTTTTAAAAATATTAAATATTGTCCTCCTATCAAATCAAATAGAAGTTTCCCAAGTTTTCTACAAAATAATGACATATTCATGTTTTAACATGGGACATTATTTCCTTTGTGCTGTCAATTTTCCAAATCTCAGAAAAAAATTCTCTTGTTACCATCATTCCATTTTCTAGCAATAAATATTCATTCTGACAGAATCCTAAACCTATGTGCCTGCCATTAACATCTAGAGTCAGTCTTGCTAACTCAATATATTTTGAGTTATTTATATAAAATAGAAAAGCTCCAATCAGAGACCATTAGAAAGGTCTAGTCAAGCACAGAATTCAGGAAGGTGCACGTTCACTTGGGTTGTGAGACTCATATTCTTGGTCTGAAATAAATCAGCCATTGCTGGGTATTGGGTCTTGCAATTTTTTTGCTGGTTTATTATGACCCTTGGCCTATTTGCTCTTCCAGAACAGGTTTCTTCCTCCAGCCTAAGACTTCATTAATTACATTTTTATGTAAAGGACATGTTCTCAGAAGCCTTAAAGTGTTTTAGCAAGTAGTCGCTTCAACAAAATTCCATTTTGCCAAAAAAATCTCACACAAGACGCAAACTAGATGATGGCTGTTGCAGCCCAGAGCTAACTGATGAATTGTATGTGGAGAGGAAGACCTTGTGATCCTGACTGCTACAACAGCTAGATCTGTAGTTTGTTGTTAGCATACACCACCAGCAAACTTGTATAGCCTCTCTAATACCCTCTTTCCGATCTCTCTGAAATGAGTCTGGGGAAATATTTTTTGTAAGGCAGATCTCTGAAGCCACCAGGGATCATGCCTTGTATGCTATAATTTTACTCATTACGTTTTGCGCAGAATTATTCCTAAAGACAAATATTGTGCTTGAATTTATACAAGAAGAATAGGAAAAGCATCCATTTATGTGCCGGGCATCTTTTACGTAAGTTAATAATACAGTAAAAACTTACTCCCTACTCTTTGAATATAATTTTAGCCTTTCTGCAGAGTGATAAATTCAAAGCGTTTTTAAAATCCTCATTCTCCTTCCAGCTGGCTTTTGCAACACCTCCTCCATCCTTAAACATAATTAGGATTTATAAGAAGGGTCTGAGTCGATAGACTACACTGCTATGTGGAATGACTAGTAAAAAGACAGAGAACATCAAATACTGAATACATACACTTTACAAATTCCTTCCTCTCTTTTTTTTTTGTTTTTCAGGTTTGTCTTTGTGAATTACTAGAATTAATTAAAAAACCTCAACACAATAAATCTCTAAGCTGGAGTTATTAAGTACACTTTATTTCACCAAAGTGATTGAGGACAAATATTTGTAAATTCAAATAATGTAATTTAGTTCTGAGTCACAGGTACTAGATGATGTTTAGACCTTCTTAATGTCAATATTTAATTCCAGGTCCAAGAGAAATATTTTTCCTTGAATAAACCTTCAGCTGCTACACCATATTTTTGCAAAATAAGTGTTTATTCAGCAACCTTAATCTAATCTGTGGGATCTCTTTTAGTCCTATTACACAAGCACCCTGACTCTAAGATTTCTGAGAGAGGAAATTATTTTCAGGTCTTGACAACATTGCTTTCTATTCTTAACAAAAACAAGCTAGCATATTGCTTTCCATGCTCTCTTTTTTTCTCCTTATTTTTAGCTGTTACTTCAGCCACAGGATGGATTAACAAGAAAACATCTCTTTTTAATCAGAGTGTAACTTCAGGAAGAGCAGCTGTTCAAAACACAACCAACTACAGGACCTGCTAGCTGTGGGCAAACATGAATCCTTATAGAGTCTATTACCCATCCAACTTTCAGATAATGTTTTTGGACATCCAAATCCTAGTGATTTAGATAGAGAAAAACATTCCTTCTCAATCTCGACTACTAAGAGACCAGCATTTTCCAATATCAAGGAAAAGGTGGGTTTTTTTGCAATGCTCAAGTTTCTTCCACAGAAAATAGAAGTCTGATGGGAAGACAGCTATGAGCTGTAGATACAAGCACA
The DNA here is from genome assembly GCF_000703405.1 of Apaloderma vittatum. Lineage (NCBI taxonomy): Eukaryota > Metazoa > Chordata > Aves > Trogoniformes > Trogonidae > Apaloderma > Apaloderma vittatum. The sequence continues at coordinate 55,519 of NW_009720132.1, read as the reverse complement.
GTAATGTTTCTGCACACAGTCTTTTCACCAGCTTTGCATCAAATGTCATTTCACAGAGGTGGAAGCATTTTTTCATTGGTTAAATATTTCCTCATTAAAAAGCAGGATCATGTCTTTAAGAAAAATCGTTCCAAACATTCAGTAATTTTATTATGTCTTGCATGTGCTTGCATTATCCTAATACATTTCCAGTCATAACAGGTAAATTATTGTTGATAACAATTAGCAGATCTGTGGATAGAAAGAGATTGAAGGGAGATTTTTCAAAGCCTTCAAGGAACATGGACAGCCAATTTACACTAAGAAAATAAGCTGTGAAGAACACAGCAGCACCAGCAATATATTATTGAACGAATTAACAGGCTATATCTCATTCAATTGCTTTAGGACATATAGTAGCATTCCAAGGGAAAGAAAAAAAGTAGTCTCCTCTCTACCTACACAATGTAGAACTTACACTGAATATTTTTGCAGAAACTGTAGCATGCTTTTACATCTTAGATTTGTATTAGCAGGGGCTAGCTTTGTGCAAAACACTTCAGACAGCGTGTTGTCTGTTCTGAATGGGGCAATAACACAGTTTTGCAAACAATAGATCTGTGATGGTCAACGGCAGCAAAACATGAGATTCAGCACATCAGACAAAAACCCTTGTAGTCTATGCCAAAAGATATATCTGAATGCAGACCAGCAATCATAAAGCCTGTTTTCAACCACAGAACATTTTACTTCTGTAAGGGAGACTGTTGCGTGGGTTTGGTTTTTTTTTGGGGGGGGGGGGGGGGGTTGGTTGGTTTGTTTTCTTTTAATTTATTCTAGTTTCTCCACAGCATTTCCGTGTTTAATGCTTTGAACAACACTAACCGAATTGAGCATCAGCAGACCTTAAAGTGGACAAAACCCCTACTTTAAGGTTTTTTCACATAATCAAAATGTTATGGAGAGCAAAAATGCAAGGAAATATTAATATTTGTGTGGACTCCAAGCTAAAAAAATGTGGGGAGGGGATCAGTTGGCTCCTTCTTGAGAAATAAAAGTAACTTGACATAGCTGGGCAAGGAGCCTGGAATGTGGATAAGCAGGCTGACATAAAAATAAACTATTTTTCTCTTCCCTACCATAGGCTGAAAGCGACCTCTGGTTAGTTCAAGAGCCCTATCCTGTGCATTGATACCCCCACAGCCTCAGAGCATGCTAATCTCAGATTGTAATATTTACCATTACCTCTTATGGACACTGTCAGAGCTATGGCTTTTGAGTAGAACCTTATCAGGGAAGGGCAAGTGTTGCCAAAAATTAATGGGTTCATGTTTCAGGGCTGTGACGACTGGCCCTTTTTGACTATTAAATCACAGTGTAGCATGGACACTGAAGTCTATTGAAGCTTTTGATCTGAAAAATCTTTTTTTTTTTGCATGCTAACTCTTCTTTCCTCTGATATATTTTCATATTCAGTATCATACGTAGTCCTAAAAGCTGTATCATAGAAAATATTTCACTGTTGACAGATCGTTTCCAGATTTAGTCACTTGGATATCTATTTAATTGTAAAGGGCTTAATAAAAGTCCTTTTTAAAGCCTGCAGTGCTTAGGTGTAAACATTAGGTTTTAGAAATAAGCCAGGCTGGCCATACTGCCATGTTTCTGTGAAACAAATTAGAGTTGGTAAGATTTTCTTTTGCATATGAAAAGCAAAGAGAAAGCATATAAAAATGGTTTTAAGGCTGCTAAGTCAAGCATTCATTCAGATGAAAAATGCTCATTCATTCAGATGAAAAATATTCATTCAACTTTGATTCAATCATTTTATTTACTTTATGACACACTTTGTATTTAAAAAATCATTTTTTTTCTTTTTTTAATAGGATACTGGCTTCATCCAGAAAAAAAGAAAAAGAATTACTAAAACTAGTTTATAACAAATCTGTAAGGTAAAATTTTCCCCCAACTTAAAGAAATTTTCTTGGATTTCTTTGCAAATACCAAAAGAGCATAAACTCAGACTGAACTGTTATTAACACTGGAAAAAATATAACACCCCAACCTAATTTTCACTAACCTAGATTTCGGAAATTGCTGAAATATTTTTATGTGACTTTGAATGAAAATTCAGCCTGAGGCAAAAAGATGAGCATGAAAAATTTCTTCCTGAGTGACTGGAGTGTGGTAAATTTATAAATAATCTAAAATAGAAGATTATAATGGGAAATTTTAAGGTAATTTAACAATGAATTCCAAACTTAATCATGCAAAAATATTGCATCTAATTCACATAAAATTAAAACCAACATTCATAGTATATATGTGAGAGATTTTTCCAAATTTCAGTCACCTAATAGTACATTTGATTTGCATCAGATGGAGGACATAGAGAAGGGGGATGTGATTTAGTTTTTTTCTTCATTAAATTACTTGAGACAGAGACGTTCAGACCCCAAAAGAGCAAGTGCAAAATAAGTGATGTAGTAAGGAGCCACTAATTCCATACCTAAGGGAAGTAAAAATAGTTTCCATCTGAGTAAGTCTTAAGTCTGATGCTTAGTATAAAGCTAGGTGATGAGTGCAGTGAGCATGAAGCAGAGATTCCTTGCTCCAGCTAACTGACTAAGTGCTCATCTAAAGAGTAACACACAGGAAAGTTAAGATAAATGAACTAATAAAATGAAGTTAGAGTGCATTAGTCAGAGAGCATTAAATCTCTGTGTAGATGCTTTTATTCAGAAATAAAGTAACATTAGATGGCTATAGCTTAGTTCTTCTTGAAGGAACACAGGAAAAAAAAAAAGAAGAAGGAAAGAGCATGAGCTGGAGAAGGGCACGGGCTTCCAGATCTGAAAAAATAATCTAAGGAAACCCCAGCAATTAATGAACTGTGGAGGCAGCTGCACTCATCACCAGTGAACCACCTCCGTTACCTGTGACGGGGGAAGAATCAGGCCTCTGAGTCTGCCCAGATCTTCCCCAACCAGCACCAGACATGAACATGCTGCTCCCTGTAGCACCTAACCCTGTGCTGGGTGTAGCCCTTCTGCATTGAATGTAAATGCCTATATAAGAGTGAGACAATGTCTCATGAGTTGCATGTTTATACAATTTGAAATTAGACTTAATTGCAGCATTCAGACAGTGTGACATCCATCTGACCTGAGATTTAGGTTTGACAGCTACTGGTAGTAGCTTTACCCTGGGCTGCTGTAAGCCCATACATCTAAATAAATACTCGACAGCTGTACCTGAGCCACTACAGCTATGCTGCTAGCTGTACCATGTTACCTAGTTTAAAGTTAACTCAGCTATATGTGTAGCCATACTTCCAGAAATCAGGGCAGACAGTCCCTGTGTCGAACTTCCTAATTTTGTCAGCTTCTGTGGGTTTCTTGTATACTGTGATTTTTTATAGTCCAGTTCTATTTATTTATTTAGCTGTCTCAAACACATTGTTTTCCACGCACAGCAAATTAAACTACGGGGACACATTATAGTTGTCTTTATAACCCTATAATTTATCCATATTCTAAAATACAGACAGCTTTATCCTGTGATGTTTAATATATATGTTATCAGTAGAGCCCAAGTTGGTAGGGGTAGGAGCAACAGACATGTGATACACATAGTAAATAAAATAATTTTGAAGGGCCTGGACTCTCTTCGTCAAATTAGACTAAATTCAGAGATATTTGCTGTGAAAAAACAGAAAGGCTAATGTGAATTCAGAGGCACGCGGGTATCTGTCATAAAGCCACTGTGATTTATTATACGTCTGTCGGAAGTAGCATTTCGTCATCACATTGTCTTCTTCAATCCCTCACTCCAAAAGCAATGTATTAGAAATGCAGGATAAATCCTTTCACTGCTAATATAAGTTTTTCAGAAAATCAGAAATGATCAGTCCATTTGGATTATCATTGGGTCTTCCACTAGACAGAAATGATACATGTACTTCTATCCCGATATATTTTATTGTTCCTCTTCCCTGTTGCCGAAGCCTTGTGTAGTTACGTCTTATTTATGAGTAGTAGTATTGACAACAGCCTTCAGCAGCAGCTCACAGTCTCGCAACGTCTGTGTGTGCATCATAAAGCAGAGCGGCCCCACACTGACCTCATGCCAGTTTATGGACGGCTTTCCTGAGCTGGGAGGCCCAGAGCTGCACGCGGAATCTGGACGTGGTCTTGTGAGATCTGAGTGCTCATCCAGACCAAGGTGCTCTTGGCCCTTGTTTAAAATACTAATACCAAATTCGAAAGACCCTGTTTTGTAGTGAATTTGTGCATATGTGTACACACAGTCATTAAATAATTTAATTTCTGTGCTCTTAAGCATGAGCAAGTGCTTTGTTGAATCATTTCTTAGAGTATTTCTTCTTTTCAGGATTAAATTGACTAAGTACAATAATTGAAACGGACTTTATTACTAGTGGTTTATCGCAATATTTAATTAAAAGCAAATTTTAGAGCACATGTTTGCCTGACTCCTAATACTGTAAGAATCTTTCTTATAATTTCAGCCAATTCTACCTGGGATTTCCACTTATTATATCTATTCCTCATATTTCAGTACAATATTTTCAACATGATGCTTATGTATGGAACTTCCTTATAAATCTTGGGGCTTGGATTCAGATGGTTTGACTATTTGAAAACAAAATTATTTAAAAAACAATAGTGTCCCCATATTTTTGGTTTGAGGACGGAAACTTGCTTGGAGTGCATGCTTCTATTGAAAATATGAATTTTGCCTTTAGATTATTCCTATTAAAAACAATAAAAGATTGCATTTGCACATGCTTCCTGAAGGTCCTTTAGAGGGTAGCAGTAAAACTACCTTAATATTTATGCCTTTATCATGCTCAAGCTTGAGCTGGACAGAATGTTTTCCTGTAATTCTTCCTCCAATGTACAACATACATTTTTAGGACTAAATATGAAAGTGAAAAATAAAATTAAAAAAAATTGTCCTGTGCTTTAGTAACTGGCTGTGTAGTTAAAGACTGTGTTGTCAGCTATATGCATAAAGGTATTTAACTAATGACACTTGAATGATTTTTTTTCTGACATTTCTAACTTTCTAGTGATCATTTCTGAAACTTTAATGTTCTATGTGAAGCAATGCACTTCTGTATAGGTGAAATGGTACACAAGCAGCTGTTTTGGTCAAGGCTGCAAGTTCATTTGTATTTTTAGAATATTGTGCTTGAAAAGCCCTTAACCGAGATCTCTTGATAATGGATACGACCCTATCTAGCCCACTGATATCCTAAAAACTTCATTTTCATATGACATGATTTATTAAGTAATAGGGAAGGAGTTCTAGACACTCTAGATGACCCTGATTAGCACAAAACCAGAAAGCTAGCACTAGAGGTGCAATGTACTATAAAACCATATAAAGTATATATAGAGAAATAAATATAATTGTGTGAGGGACAGTGTGTGTATACATATACATATACAATATTTTTAATAAGCTTCCCTCTGGCTTACCCCTGCCATTACTAAGCACAGTACTGGTACATCACAGAGATGTTAATCAAATTTTATGTGGTCTAACCTTTACAGAGGAGGCTTTCTTAAGCAAAAGATCTGCACATATCCCAGGAAACTTCTCTGTTTTCATGACCTCTCTAAACTAGTCTGAACCAGTTCCTCAGTGGATTTTTGGAAAGTGCCAGTTAGAGGAGATTAAAGAGTCTGAAAAAAAGACTCAGTTCTAAAAATGGAGGCTTTTCTTATCTGTGATAAACACCTGGCTTACTGTTAACTATGACTTCCTAACTTGGATGGCACCCACTGGCCTATAAATTTGCTTTCTTCCTTGTTCAACATACTTCATGCCAGGGGAAGTTCATCAGCACCTTTGCTAGAAAGAAGATTTGTGGATAAGTTTGGGCAGGAGAATCTTAATAGAAGTGCGCATTTACAATACAGCCACACAAACATAAAATGACACTATTTGTTAATGTTAAGTTATATATGAATTTTTACTCATTTACAGTTAGAACTTTGAATGTTTCTCTAACACAACAGTAGTAACATCAATAGTTTAAAAATGCACTGTATACTACATATACATATATGTAGATAAACAGATAAAAAAGGTTACCTTTTGGTGGTCGTTTTTCTTCTTTCTCCAGCTTCTGTTTATGTATTTCTGAGAACAATGTAATGTAGAGTTATCAATATTAAAATATTTTCCATACATAAAAATATCAGTTATGTTCTCAAAAAAATAATTAAGTGCTTCAAATATTATAGCAGAGCCATGTCTTTATCATCTGCATATTCAGAATTATATACGATAAAGTTCAATTTTATATATACTTATGCAGTCAATATATATGGATAAAAATCATAATTTTAAGTGACTTTAATAATTATTCTGCTTTTAACTGAGCAACATAGCTACTTTTAAAGTCAAAAATAGGTGTTGCTGCACTGTAACAGCAACATGGTAATATGTGTTGTTCATGAAAAAGAAAAATCACACTTTTACTAAACATTTTTCTGTATATATCTTGAGTTGTTTACCAGGAGTAGTATTTTATGTTTTCCAAACTACCTTTGGAAGGAAAAAAATGTTCTTTTTACTACATTTTCAGTATTGGTTAGGGACTGACCTGTTGGAGAACAGCGTAGGGGAAAGGGAACTGGGGGTCCTGGTGGACAGCAGGATGACCATGAGCCAGCAATGTGCCCTCGTGGCCAAGAAGGCCAATGGCATCCTGGGGTGTATTAGAAAGGGTGTGATTAGTAGGTCGAGAGAGGTCCTCCTCCCCCTCTACTCTGCCCTGGTGAGGCCACATCTGGAATATTGTGTCCAGTTCTGAGCCCCTCAGTTCAAGAGAGACAGGGAACTGCTTGAGAGAGTCCAGCGCAGAGCCACAGAGATGATGGAGTGGAACATCTCCCTTATGAGGAAAGGCTGAAGGAGCTGGGTCTCTTTAGCTTGGAGAAGACTGAAGAGTGACCTCATTCATGTCTATAAATATGTCAAGGGTGAGTGTCAGGATGATGCAGCCAGGCTCTTCTCAGTGATGTCCAATGACAGTACAAGGGGCAATGGGTGCAAGCTGGAACATAGGAGGTTCCACAAAAACATGAGGAAAAACTTTTTCCCTGTGAAGGTGACAGAGCACTGGAATAGGTTGTGGAGTCTCCTTCTCTGTAGACTTTCAAAACCTGCCCAGACACGTTTCCTGTGTGGCTGCCCTACGGGATCCTGCTCTGGCAGGCGGGTTGGACTGGATGATCTTTTGAGGTCCTTTCCAATCCTTAACATTCGATGATTCTATGATTTTAAAGCTCACATGCTGAACTAGCAATTGCAACACACAATAAAAGGTAGATCAATGCTGTATACAAATTACAGAGATAAAATTTTCCAGGTCAGGGATTGCTGTCTTGGAGAATGACTCATTTTTATCGTGCTGTATACCAAAGCACTAAGTGCCTCATTATAAGAGGAAGTGGTACAGTATTTACCTTCCCTTGCTATGTCATCTCTTTCAAACAAAATTCCTCACCTCTGACACTGATATTAACTTACTGCTGTATACCTCTGTAACTGATTTTTTTCCTGCTGTTCTTATTGTGCCAAAACCCAGGATAATATTGAAAATGCAAAATGCTGAATTTGATAAAAGCAAACCAGAATTAAAACAAGCTTGCATAGCCCTGTTTGCATACAGCTGTAGCTGGCCTAAAGCTGCGTCAGGGCAGGTTTAGGTTGGATCTCAGGAAGCACTTCCTCACAGAGAGGGTGCTCAGGCACTGGGATGCACTGCCAGGGAAGTGGTGGAGTCACTGTCCCTGGAGGTGTTTAAGGAGAGGCTGGATGTGACACTTAGTGCCCTGGTCTGGCCAATGTGGTGGTGTTGGGACATAGGCTGGATTTGATGATCTCAGAGGTCTTTTCCACCGTCAGTAATTCTGTGATTCTGAGATTCTGTGATTCTGTAGAAATTTAAAGGCTGATTGTTGTAGGTGCACAATAAAGTCAGTATGACCATAGAGAGTGCCAGGTTTACAGTATTGCGCATATATTTTCTGCAGTAGGAAACTGGTATGAAATACTGGACGAAATATGGTTTTAACAAAAGCACATTCAAATCTCACCAGACTCTATGGGAGATACCTCCTTGTATTTTAGGGTTAAATTTTGTCTGCAGAGCCCAAATAACGTGAACACTGACCCGCAAATTAATCCAACAGAAGAAAGAGTTATGCATACTACATCTCAACTCTAAGGAGCTACTTTAATGCCTATTGAACACAATTGAAATCTTCCACTTATAGACTTAGTTATTTGCTCAGGTTGTAACAGGATGCACATTGCCAAAGATATCCAGTATAAAATGGTATTTTCCTTTCCCAAGACTCTGACCTTTGCATAGGCCCTTGAAAATAAATACAGAAAGTTTTTACTGGATAGTATTCGCCATCTGAAACAATGATTCTGTCTGGTTTGCAAGAAACATAACTGTTCTGTGGTAGCAGCCTACATTGTCTTCAAAGAGAGAGAACATTATTTCATGGAGATAAAGGGTAACAAAGGCCGAAATACGTGTCATTGTTAGCCAATAATGTATGGCAGCATAATTCAGCTAATTATACAATGTCATTTAGCTAAAGGAACTTTCTCAGTTTTCATCTCATTCTTCGCAGCCTGGGTATGTAGTTCGTTTATTGTTCTATAAACCTCAAAGGTTGTGGTTAGGAAGAAATCATGCCATATTGATTTATTGTATTTCAGCTGAGCCTAGATTCTTTTTCTTTCTGCAACTATGTGAGAATTTTATTTCTATCAATGGAGAGAATTGAGTTGCTGCATTTTCAAACTTTTCCCACCTGTTCTGCTTAAAAGAATGCATAGAGTAGTTTAGGTAGCATAAGTGGTAGGAATGAGGCAAGACAAGAACAGCCAGAGGATTGCTCCTTGATTCTGACCAAATCTGAGCAGTTCTCCTGCACTCCAGAACACCTTCAAACAGTGACATGGTGCATTTAAAGAAAGCTGAGTCAATTCTTCTGCATCGCAATGTACGGCAGAGACATATCTCATGTAGCTCAAGAGGTCATCCTATACACAGAGGTGAATATGGCCCACTGTATGATAAATCACTCTCTTCAACAGAGTCATCTACACAGACGCATATACCTTGCTTGCTTTAAGATGCCTCAGCTCTGCTGGGTTCTCACCATGTGTCTCACTACAGAAAACGGGCCTCTTTTTCTTGAAAAAAATAAATACAAATCTTTGTTATTTAAAAAAAACCCAACACTTTTAAAATTACTGAGGTTTTAGGGAATTTCTTATCGCTATTTTGACTGCAAAATATGCATGGAGCAATGACTGTAGAGCTGGCTGTCTAAATCAGCCTAACATTGTATCAGCAATGAAGCTTACTTGACACAATTACTTCAGTAAGCTACACAAAAACATACTTCTGAGACAGCTGCACTGAGAATCTCATCTAAATTGCTGCTACAGTTAGATTACCAGACAACACAAAAAATCCTACACAAATTACTTTAAGTGAACTGTATCTTCATAATACATGAGCGTGTATATATGTTTTACATATCATAAATTGTGCCATCATTAAGATCTACTCACAAGCTTCACATTATAGTTTGAACCATCATCAAAAAACCTGCAGCCTGGAATACATCAATTCAGATACATTACAACTTAAATGTTACTGGCACAAATAAATCTAGTCTCAATAAATACTTATACTGATCAATTTAAAAGAGAGAAAATAGTGACTCCTTGCTAACTCCAAAATATTTAAAATAAAGAAACACGTTAGAGCACTGGAGGTTTTTTTTCTGTACTGAGAGTTTTGATACTCTCTGCTTCATCTTTTATGACAAATAGCTTTAATTTTCTAGTAATCACATCATATCTTATTGCTGAGTTGACAAAGCAGCTATAATATCATGGAAGACTTACATGGCCAGTTTAAAGTATGTAATTTATCTCTATCAGTGTGACACATTGTTAATAAATCCTAAATATTATGAATTCATGTTTAGAAAAACGACAGAATCAAAGAGCAGCAAGGATAATCTTTGTCACCACGGCAACCATCCCAATTCTTTATGAGATGACAGCATGGTTTATTAAATTATTGTAAGGGAGTATGTATTTTAAAAGCTGTATTTCATTGTTTATTTTCTTTGGTTATCAAGCCGACAAGAAAAACATCTTTCCCCTTGCATTTCTAAGGTTTTGAATGGATAAGTACTTTATTTCCTTAAATATGGGTACTGTTTGACAGCGACTTCCCCAGACCTTGGGTCTTGTGCAGATATACAGAACATGCAGGGTGACTATTTTAAATAACTCCAAGAGGGTAATCTAGTAGTCTCCTCACTGACCATTTCAAGATGTTGAAAGGAGATATATTTGACTGTATTGTTAGCAGGCAAATATATCTACATACTGTTGTCCCAGAGCAAGCCCTCGCAATCAGCCGCGGATCAGTATTGCCAGCAGCTTTACTGAAAA
>NW_009720132.1:0-44976 GCF_000703405.1 Apaloderma vittatum | reverse complement strand
ACATGCAGTTTGGGCACTAGCTAGAAGCCCCACTGCTCCCTCCCCCAGCTAATTTTCATTAACAGCAGTTCACAGCGTCTAACAACAATCTGGCACTGGCTGCGCACTACAGAGCCCTAGTTCTGGGAAGATCAGAGTGGGAGAAAAAAAATATTTCAGGCCCCTGACTCTATGTGATTTAGTGCTGCAGGTTGACATCAGCATGAATGAAGAGCACAGCCTCTCATGGTGGGGCGTGAGGAGGTTCTCCTGGTTCCTGAAACAGAATTCCCTTCTTTGCCTGCTCTCGTTTTTCAGATTTTGCTTTTTTTGTCACCTCCTTCTTTAACATAGTAAAATATACGGTATTATTCTCAGCTATTTTAATTTTATTGTACTGTGATAGCACCTATGGGCCTCAGCCCAAGTGAGTTGCTCTAGTTACCACATGGAGTTATAATATTATATCCCATCTCTGTAACACAGGAGTTCAAAGTGTAAGAGGGCTACATTTCTGCTCTCAGTGGGAAGCACAGCCCTGTGTCTTGCTTCATTAGAAGATGAAGCAGTGAGCAGCAATCTGGCATTACTAAAACAGCTCCTAGACCTCATCCTCTGCTGTGTTTCCATCTTATGGATGAAATACACATTAAAAAAAAACAAACTAACCAAATAAAAAATGCCAAGGATATGAGAGGCAAAGTGAGAAATCAAAGGTTTATTGCCCCCATCTGTAACAAGAATGCTTTACCCAAGGTAACCCAGGAAGTCAGCAAAAGAACTGGGAATTTAACTCTGATCCTAGACATTCAATATTAACCCCTCATATTTTAGGCTATCCTATTCCTACTTAAATACTGTAGTGAGGATGGAATGTGGGTTTAACATATCTACTGTTTTAAAATATATATGTATACTACATACATATATCAATCTACTGTTTTAAATTATAATACATTGTTTTTTCTAAACAAATTTTATGAGTTGGTCACCTTTTTTTCATACTCTCTTACAGGTAGAATTATAATACTTTTTTTTCTACACAAATTTTATCAGTTGGTCACATTTTTTTCATAATCTTTTACAGGTAGAACAGTAATATACACCTTCAGTGCTTTGACATTTTTTCTCTTATAAATATCTTAGTTGTGAAAAGGAAAATGAGTCCTATTCAGAGTCCTGGTGAACCAGAGGTTAATAATTTCCTTTTGAGCAGTTAAAATCCTTACAGCTATTGCCAGAAATTTAATGGAGCTGTACCCTTGCTGGTTTATCAAGACTAATTGGTAGCAGGTAGCTGATTATCCTGAAGAGTTGGCAGAAATAGATACTGAGGGCAAGGCAAGAGTGAGTGGTGTTAAGAGCTTTAGAAGATGAGAGGGATGTCATTTCTAATGTGTTTCTAGGTGCTGTCTGTATGAAGAATTGTAGTCAACTCTCTTGCTGCTGGTATCCTCAGGAGAAATTTCCAATTGTGCAGCTGATGTCTATTTTTAATCTAGATAGTACCAGCTGGTGAGGGTGACAGTTTTCCTTGTGGGGCCAGGAGGAGAATAAAGGAAGTTGTGCATTTAGAGCAACTTCCAGCTAACTACTAATACATCACGTAGCTGTACTCTAGAGGAAAAAAAATAATTTCACAATAGGAGAAGAACATGTGGAAAAAAAACCACCACAAAACGACAGGCAATATTGAATCAGGGAATTTAACTGGTGCATTATACCTCTATCTAGGAACAAAAGACAGTGTAACACAAAGCTTTAAGTATCAACATTCAGGGTTGGAAAGCCTGAATGACATATAGGACTAATTTAGGTGCCTTCACTAGCTTGCTAGTAGCATAGTCTTATCGCCAGTGTTTTCTTAGATCTTGGCTTCTTCTGAGGATTCATAGGAACTTCAGGTTGGGGTACAGAACTACTTTTCCTGAAGTTATGTATCAGAAGGTCTTTCCTGCCTCTGAAGTATGGTTTCAGAATTGTTCATCTACCTCTTTGGAAATCATAGCTACAATTTAGAGTGAGAATGAAGGTTTCTTTTTCTCATTTCTTTTTTTCTTTCATATTTTACAGAATTAAACTGTGTCTCTTTTATTTGCAGTATAAGACTACTTTTGCTAGAGGTTACAGAAGACTACTTGTCATTCTTGGTGCAAACCCTCTGCTTTGGTATACATTTACCCCAAACAACCTGTTGCTTTAAATTGTAAATGTTGCTGTGAATTAATGTTGATTGGATCTAAACCTATTCAGCAAGATTCACCTGCTTCACCTTAGTTGTCTTTATTCCCTCCACTTTATACCTTGTTTGGCATCATTGAACAGCTATCAGAAATACAGAGAACATGACCCTCAAATATTTCTGGACAATTTACCTATCTTGAGCAGCATACAGCAAACATGTAAGCTTTATGTTCCCCCAAGAATACAGGGATTTAAAATGGCCTTCAAGATGTATACAAGGCTTTCTTTATAAAGCCAGAACAGGACAAAAATAAATAGATTAGATTCCAGTTCAACAAATATACAATTGCTACTACACTATTGGTCTATAACAGAAATCCACTGTAGATGACCTGCTGACATCTTCATCATCATACTGAGGAGTTCTTTGATTCCAGATGATTTTATTTATTTATTTATTTATTTTTACAATACTATACAGTGAAGGAGATGCATTACAAGGAAAGCATTTTCAAAACAGTGTGCATGTTATTTTCAGAACAGTAAAACACCCCAGACCATGTAAATATTTTATTATAAGCCAGTCTTTCCTAATCTCCAACTTTTTAAACTGAACTTATTCCACTTCTTTTTTTCCATCATGTTAAAAACAAATATATGTGTATTTTTTGTATTGCTATGTTTGAAATAGCATTCTTTTTTGTTATAGAATTAAATAGCTTTAGCAATTAATGGTGAGTAGAAATGAATCATTATATTGCTATGTACTTATTAAAAGAGTTTTATCACAAAATTGCTCATTGGTGTCATTGGCCTTTCCCCTTTTATTTTGTGTGTTTGGGCATTTTTGTGTATTTACCAGGGCTGCCTAAAAATTTAATCCCACAAACTATTTCAAAACAAAATTGTCTTTTAACAAAATACGAAAATATTTATTTTTTCTGAAAAGCTGAAATGAGAAGGATAGTTTGACAGAAGTCTCCAAGGCTGTAGTACTAGCTGTAAACATGGGAGCTGTTAAATAGCTCTCATAAGATGGGAGCTGTTAAATAGCTCTCATTAAGTTGTACTAAATCCTCCAAGAAAGGAAAAGGAAAAAAAAAGAAAAAAAATTTATTCTGGCTGATTCCAGCCTGAAAGCCTCAGTTTGCCAAAGCAAATGGAACTTGATAGAGTGCACAACCAATTCTTCTCTTTTCTTTCTAAAGTCCAACTGATTTTTTATTTTGAGTTTTCTCTTCCCTCTGGTAAGGTTTCTATTTGCAGTAGAAAAGCAATATCTTAACAGAAAGGTTTTTAAGCAGAGGGAGAGTACTTGCAATTATCTTTAACTAATTATCCTCTAAGCAGCACTGGCATCCTACAGGAAGACCATATGCAGACTATTTTATATGGAGGAATTTTAATGACTGGGTTTTCAAAAGGATTAAAAGTGGAAGATACTAAAAGATCTTCAATCCTTATTTTTTTTTACATAAAAGTAATTTTTATTCTGAGTATATAAGTATGTTAAGACTGTTTTTTTCATTCCCAGACTTCATTTCAGTACCTTGGTTTGGAAATGTAAAACGAATGTTAATTGCACTCTGATCACAAAAACAAAACAAAAAATAACCACGTAACCACCCTAGCTGAAATGAATCAGAGATAGAGCCATGTGATCAAAACCAGGCTTTTCTTTTCCTTCTCTGGAAAGTAAAATTGTCTTGACACATTCCTCTTTATGGATTCCAGCCTGCAAAGACGTTATTGGACCAGTTTTAAAAGATCTTTTTCATGATCAATTTTATCAGAGTCTGCATTTAATTGAATGTAATTTTATGCAGAACAAATGCAGGCAAAACTTCTGGACCTCTAACTAGTGCAAAATGATGTATAGAGTAATCTTTAACAATCTCTAGGCTGGATTAGCATCAAAGAAATATTTTCTCATCTAAATCTATTCAATAGGGTGTTGTTTGTATCTTTTTTTGTGAAAGGAGGAAAAAATAGGAAAAAGAAATCACAAAACTAACCACATTTCCTCTGCTCAGCTTTAAAAGTTGTCAGCTCTGCAGATCCTACCTTAAACTACTAGTCTGCAAATATATATTCCTATAAATTCAATCACTTCTAGATCCAACTAGTGGGTTTTTTAGGGGTCTGGCATGCAGAAGAGAGATACTGTTTCCGCAGATCATGAGCATGGACCTGCACTTGCTACATCCTCTCTTTGGCACAACAGGAGCTGAGAGGGGATCTGAGTTCACTGAGAAGCATGCAGGACCTGTAGTTTTGGTGCTGTGGGTTTAACTGGGTTTTGGGAGACGCTCTCGCTTCCCAGGCCAGGCATTTACTCTGTCTCAGGTCCAGCAGGTTCCCAGCCAAGGGGTCATCTGCCTGACACTCCCCTCTTCTCTCAGAGGGAGAACCTCCCCACTACTCTGTTGCTGTGGCACAGAAGATTTCCACGACAGTAACTCAGATACCTCCACTTACTGTTTCCCTGGATTTAAGAGGGTAGCTTAAACAGCTACAAACACTTCTGCCCAGGATCCCTGCTAGACTTGTGTCTCAAAGTTCTCTCTGGATCTTTTAAAAGATAGCTGGCAAGTTTGGGTTAAAAAGTTTCAACCCAAGCTGAAACCCAATCATTGTTCTTCGTTAGGCAAAAGAACTATAATTGAACATCCCTGTTCCCTACGGGTATATAGTTTTGTTTGATCTTGATAATATGGAAAATACTTTCTTTATGTTATAAAATGCTGTTTTATAGTGGATATGCTATTACTGTACTGATCAGAGTAAGTAAAACAAGATGTGATTGTTAAAAGAACATTAATAACAGGAAAGGATGCCACAAAAATGCAAAAAATACATATCTGGAAAAGCAGTTTAACATTTGAGAATTGAATCAATCAATGATTTTCATCTTTTAACACTGAGTGTACTTTATACAAAGATATGCAGAATGCTTTGTAGTAAAGTGTAGCCTAGGGAGACTGTGAAAGCCTTTTAGAGAGATCTATAATAGCAACTCATACACAGAAAAGTGAACATTACCATATGGCAACATAAAAGAAACTGAATTCTGAAGGCATTACCAGTACAAATAGATATATACTTTAGGGATGAATGCAACTGCATAATTAATTTCTGTGACACACTTATAACAACTTCAACAGCAACTCAGTTTTCATGTTGCATCTACAGTATTCTGAATTTCTTTTCTCTATCCCATTTCCAATTCTTTTGATTAGAAACTGTTTTCTAAACATGAGTATTACCTCCAGAAAAAACGTGATTTTTCATCTTTCCAGATTTGTTAATGCATAACAAATGGACTTCTAAATGATAAAAAATACGTTCTAATTTCAGTAGTCTGCCCAGAAATAAGTTAGTTCCATGTTAGCTAGCAGTGCGATTTTTTTTCAGATATTCTTCTGATATGAACTATAATAATAACAAATGATTATTTATATATAGCTCATAGTTATTTAAAATTTTATCAAACCTTTTCAGTGAAGAATTTAAAATGTAGGAACTTAATAGGCACCTGGTGGAATTTTAAATATCCTAAGGTACTCTGGCACTCATCAGCTATCCTATAACAGTACACTTCTTCCATAGGTCCTGTGTCATTTCTGCCACTCCCACACTACATCTGAGATACTGTGTGGTATCTAAAATGGCACTAATTGGCTTTGTTTATTCACCTGAATCCTGACCAGTAAGTTTCTAGTGCAGGAAAGATAACGAGTGCTTAAAGATAACGAGTTAAATATAATATATACAGAACGTTTTAAAGAGAACAGGTGAGTGGGACTAATTGCTATAATCATGTGGGAAGAAAGAAAAATTTCTGCTTCAGAATATTGTTATGGAACCTAACTGGTTCAGGTAACTTACTGCCAGGGTTGTTTTACACTCAGTATTAATGTACCTACTGTCTGTAGCCTTGGGTTCATAGAAAGCGATCGATGAATTACAGTCATGCAAGACAGAGAGAGGATTTAATCTAAGCCTGAATATAAAATCAAGGAAGGATATTTTACAATTTCCGAAGTTTCAAAGTATAAACCAAATAATTCTGACCTTAGAAACTGCTTGAAAGTTTTCCAACAACTTACTGCTAAGACTACATGCCAGATTCATATTTTCCAGCCCAAATGCATTGGCTGTTTTGAAAGAGAAGAAAATGAGACTTAAAAACACAAAACCCACTGTTATGT
This sequence comes from Apaloderma vittatum, assembly GCF_000703405.1. Taxonomy (NCBI): domain Eukaryota; kingdom Metazoa; phylum Chordata; class Aves; order Trogoniformes; family Trogonidae; genus Apaloderma; species Apaloderma vittatum. Next base: position 38,602 of record NW_009720132.1, on the reverse strand, counting down.
GTGTACACCTTTTTAGGTCTATCCTGGCTAGCTAAATAAGGAATCCATGTTCAGATTTGAAATTTTCAGTTACCCATATGTAAATTGGCGTGAAGTTCCAGAGTTTGTTCAGTAATGACATTTTAAGCCATGGACCACAATGCTAAAATGTCTGTACTTGTTTATATTTTACAGATTATTATTTCCAATTTTGTACACCAGGTTTCTCAGTTCTTTTCCAAACTCACAACTGATACCAATAAGGTCCAACAAAAAAATAATAAACATTTATCTTTTCTCCTATAAAAACAACTTCTAGTAAAAAAGGTCAAAATAACAGAAAACATACAGCTGTCAAATAATTGAATTTGTCTCTAAAGGTTTCACTAACTGCAAAAATGAACAAGATTATCAGTCATAACCATTGCTCTAGGAATAAAGGAAGCCAAAAAACATATTATGCCTGTAAGAAACAGTTATTAGGCTTCTCAATATCTTTTGTGAAAATGTTCTGCTGTTTTAGCATGTTGAGAATACACATTGTTAAAGACTGAAAAGTCCTCTACAGAATAATCTCCACTGCCTCCACTGAAGAACACTTTTTTTTCGCCGAGACAATATCAAATGTTCACTCTTTTCCAATTATTAAAGATAAATATTAGTGATAAGACTTGGACTGGCAAAAATAATTGCAATAAAAAAGACACTCGAGAGGCATTTTCATCCTTTCTAATGGATTCTGAAACTGATATTAGTCCTGCTGCACGTGCAAGCCCATTGTCATTACATGTACTTTTATTATCTTTGCTTTCAATTTACATCTCTAGGAAGGTGATCTTTGCTTTCTTTGGGTTCATAATTATCATTACAATTTTCTTTTCTTTCATCACTAGGCAGTGTCCTTACTGCTCCCCTTGAATTTTATCCAATGTATAATTGTATTGTGGCACCAGCAATCTTCCTAGCTTTTCAGTTACTATATTCCATTATAAAGTATATTTTGTGCTAACATTTTAACATTCATTAAAAAACTGCTAGTCAACAAAACAAAAGTGAAGTCTTGTCCAAACATAAAAGATAGATATGGAGATATTTCAACAACTCCCTGCCTATTCATGAATACCATTGTAACTGTGGGTTAGATCTGATACAAATTCTTTAAACAGGCACAGAAACCATAATGCAGATTTCCAGAATGAAATTTCAGAGAGGTTTTCTGTACATATATAAAAAAAAGGCAAAGTATTCATCTTCTGGAGACAGCAGTAGTGTACAACACCATCTCACTGGGCCATTTCTTTTTATGCTTAGGATGTTCTAATGTCACAGGCTTAAGAGTCACCTAAAGAAAAATCATTCACAAAGCTACCAATAACAATGCCATGTGGAGAGGAAGGGATTTTGATGCAGAAATGGTCCTCTATATATAAAAAAAAAAGATAAAACTGTATAACATAAAAATTTGGTTCTGATTTTGAAGTCTAACCACTAAGAGTTGGATGCCCCCAAAGTCTCCACATTAATTTATACAGCTGGCCCTCCTTTGGGTCCAGCCCTAACAGCAGACACATGGGAAAAAACACAGATGCAATGCCTTGTTCTATTTTATAAACCTTTGCTTCTGGAGCTCTAATGTCTGGACCGTAGACATGACAGAACGCATCAGTCAGGAAGAGCTACTCAAAGAGGTCTGGACCTTGTGCTCAGAGGAACAGATTGTGCTGCTCATGAGAGTGCCACGTGCCCGAGCTCCTCTGAGCCCATGCCTCACCTCCCAGGGCTTTGCCTTCTGCACTCACAAGGTTTAAACCTGGGAGTGAATTTCACTGTGCCTAGGCAGTTGACTAGACTTTATCACAGAGCTCTCAGAAAACTTCTATAGTTGCTTATACCCCTGCAATTCAGCTCCTTGATATTTACACAATTTTAAGAGAAGTATGCAAAGAGAGGCAGTAACAGCTCCGAGGAGCTCACAGCTGCCTGTCACTGAGCAGACATGTGCAATATTCTGCACTGGCACTTCTAAGGGACTGGTGGCTTCAGGCCACATAGGCTGTATTTCTGTAGCACAGAAAAAAGAGGTGACAAAATCAAGTATAATCAAGGCCAGATCCTAGTTGCCAGGATGAAATGGAGACCTCCAGTCATCTGGAGATGATAAGTTATTTGAGGATGTTGTTATGTGAAAGCTTACCACAGGGGCCTTAGATCACTTTCTTCATCAGTCCTAGTCAAGAAACAGCTTTTTGCAGGAAAAAAATGGGACTCCTCACCCTTTGGAAGAGGAATAAACAATCTTAAGCACACATCCAGGAAATGGAAAAGCCCACTCAAAATCTGTTTCATTGCCCAGGCAGATGAAGCATGTTTGAATTTGAGCCTTTTCACATCTGTGTGACTGAGTTATGCCATAACATACTAGCTCCATAGGAATCACCAGCTCCTTGTCCATTTTCTTTACACCAAAGATAGAAGAGTTTCTCGAGCATTTACTCCAGAGCAGGTTTTGAGCTTTCAATACTGAGGAAAACATTTCAAGCTGGCAGTTAGATACTCAGGTCCTTGGATGGAGGACTTTCAGGTCCAAACAATCACCTCATCATTTCCAACTGACTAATTTAAGCAGCTTCTGGCTTATTTTGATGCCTCCTCTGAATTCTATTTCTACAGCCTAGTGTCTCAATGCAAAGTGCAAGGCATGAGTATGTCACTGATTTTCAAATAAACAAGTACTGCCAAATAAACAAGTATTTTCAAATAAATAGCATAGTGCTGTCTGTAATTTTTTTAAGGATTAAGCCATCCCATCAGTGAGGTATCTCCATAGTAGTCCCAGACTAGTGACCTACACTGGCCTGTAGTGAATAAACACTTTCCACCCATGTACTCAGCAGCCCCGCCAACAATGTGCTGCAGCTTCAGGCTCTTTGCACCCACTGCAAAATTAACAATACATTTCTTTCTCTGCAAGAACAGACAGGGCAATGCTGAACTTTTTGTGATTCTTACTGATGGAGTAAAGAAATTGAATTGTTTCCTAAGATCTACAAACTTTCTTCAGCACTAGAATGAAGGATTATCCACCGAAAGATGAATGTCCCTGGTCTTCAAGCCTATTAATTGGTTGGATGCCCTACTGAGACTGACAAAATGTGTCATTAAATAGAAGCCTGATCTAGTTCCAATTAATTTCAGAGAAAACTGGACTGTAATCTCAGCACCAACTGGGGTGATAGATTCTTCAATACGAGCATTTACCTATTGAGAATTTGATGGATACCAAATTCAGTTCACATAGGGCTGGTGACACATCTTGTTATTATCAAGCTGTGCTCAATTTGGAGAAAAAAACACAACCTAATTTTAAAAAGCTTTACATTCTATCACCAATATCTCAAGTCTTCTAATGCATCGTCATTTTATTGTAATAGAAGTTGAACCTAAGTTTTATGTTTCAACATAAAAATTTTAATATCTGAAAAGATTTATATTATAAATCCTACTTGCTTCATTTGTCCGCTTTAAGAATTCAACGATAACTAAGTATTTTTCCAGAAGATTCAGAAGTAGTCCTTATTTAAGGGTTTTATGTTGGCACAAGATAAAATGATTTTACAAGCTCTCACCATTATTTCTCACTAAATACACTTTTTATGTTATAATTTCTGAATATTTTTATCCAGACATATATATAACTCATGTTGGCATTAATATGAGTTCAACATGCAGGGCAAGGGTACATTTAACATTCCTGTACCTCTGTTGGTTTTTTACTATTTTTTCAGATTTTCTGGATTGTAACAAAACAGTGACGAGTTCTCACAGAACAGCAAATCTTAGAGCAAGTATTATTACTTGACTTTCTTATTGAATGAGTTTGTTAGAGCACAACTTACAATGTTAGTAGACTGACATGTAACTAATGATAGAATCTATATCATAGATATACTAGTGAATTCTTAAAATGGTTGCAAAATATTTACTCTCTATAGTAAGGCAACTGACCAACCTTTTTCCAGGGAAGATTCCACTTCACCTAAAGCAAGAGGAAAGAAGAAACATCAGAGAAATCACCATTAAGAAAAAATTACATATTATCTCATATTGACTCATTTTAATAAAAAAAAGTACTATTTAATTCTCTATATGCTAAATGGCAAGCATTCTATTCTGAGATTTTTTTGATTTTTCATAACATATCTCTCTTACCATAGAAGTTTTCCTCTGTCTAGGGTAGATAAATTTAATGTGCAGTAGTAACCAAGGAAACATCCAAATCTGTGTTTGTGCTTCTGGATGTTAACTTGTGACTACAATTTAAAATGTGCTTGATTTTATGCATGTTTCCACGTTTTAAGAAAAGGCCCAGCAGTTCCATTTTAGCTCCAACTGATAAAATGTATGCACAGGTTAGCAAGATTGTAAATCTAGCAATGTTTCCAGTGAAATCCAAGGCAAAAAATACTCAATTTCAGGAGAACTCTGAGCATTTGATTGCAGCAGTGTGTTATTCCACCTCCATGCAGGACATGGAATTTAAAGGAGTTAGCCTAAATGACCACGGTTGAGTTTCCAGCCTCAGCGACAGTGACTGCAGTGTGCAGAGGGCAGGGGCTTCATACAAACTCACTTTTTATTATTAAGTTGCCTATCACCTTTTCACACTCCTGGTAGATGTTGATGAAATTCCACTTGGGCCAAAGGCTGGTAGGATTGAAGTTTTCAACCACTTTGCGAGCATTTAGATCTTGAATTTTTGTATGTCAGGTACTTTGTGACCTTTCCTACTTGCATTAACACTTACCCACTCGAGGATTTGAAAGCTTGCAGGTGCTTCGGAAAATAATAAAAATGAACACTGTTCAAATTTTAGCAAGCTCTCCAGACTTCACCTTTTCTGTTTCTCAACCATTTTAGAGACTGGCTTTCTGCTAGTGATAAATCATATCTCAGAATAGGATGCCCAGTTCACAGACTCACTTGTAGCAGCCTCTCTATTAGTATTCATATTGCTGTTAATATAAAAAGCTCATGCACACATTTAAAATGTAGAAATTTGATAATATCTCAAGTTTATGAGGAAATATGTAGAAGTCCGTTTCATTATATGTTGCTTTTTAATTATTATCTAGTATAGCCAAGCAGAATATAAAATAAACTACCATGAAATGAAGATGTCACTCCTACATTCATTGCTTGTCAAAATGACTAATATGATGTGACATGATGATCCACTACTGCACTACTGCTCTGCTCAGAAAAGGGAGCAAACTTTTTTGTAACAGAAGGATAGTTATTTCCAAACTTGAATTGTTAACAGTTTACTTTCATTTATCAGCTGATGTCAAATAAAGAATGTTATTATAACCGTAGAACCGTAATTTATAGAAAACTAAATTATTGCAATATGCCATCCAAAATTCCCTTAGTTCATCCAAAATGCTATTTTTTCTTTACTTTTTATTTATTTTTAATTTCAATATATTGTCCTGTCATTAATATATTAAGAAAAAAATACAAGTTTCTTGGTCTGTCTTATATGTTTACCATGGATCTATAGATTCTTGCTGATTAAAGGAAAGTAATATCTGGATACATATTCTGGTTATGGCTTTGAAGTCTTGTATAAATTAGTGCTCTTTACTGCAAGATGTACTAATGGTAATATTTAATTCTGACAGCTTTTCTGTAGTGGTACATTAAACATAAGATGAAAGCTAACAGAGAGACCAATTTACTGATTGGAATAGCCAGTAGATGTTTTATTAGCAACAATGTTCGCTCTTCATTTTGTTTGACCTTCTTGTCTGTGAGGTTAAAAGCTGAGTAAGCCAACATGATGCATGTAAAACAGCAGTTAGAGCAGTTGCAGAAGTCTTTGCATTACAAATACCTTCATCACTGTCATCATCATCACTCCATACGATGTCAGACAGTAAAGAAATAAACCCATAAAGCCAATCAGTGGATTCTTCCAATGTCTCATGTATGATTCTCAGTGGTTCTGTGCTGAGCTTGTTAACAGATCTTCCTGAGTGCAGAGTTTTAAACAAAAGCAGTTTGGAAAAGAAAAATAAAAGATACTCCTTCAGTGATTAAAGTTACTCTTCATTTTATACAACACTAATTATATTACCTCCTTTAACAGAAAGAAAGATTGTGATTGTTAATTTTTATCAATCAAGAATTTGAGGACAGCTCTCCTTCCTGTGCGAGACTGGTATGAACTTTATCCTATTGTACTTGCTCTTTGCAAAGTGATTAAGGACCCAATGAATAATTTCATCTGATACTTAGCTCCAAATTCTGGCTCTTTTTCTGAGGCTTGGTTAGGCAAAGTATAAATATAGACTTGATTGTACCTAATAGTCATTCTTTTAGATAATCTCTTCTTTTCAGTCCAGTTATTTTCTCTGGCTCAGGTCCTCTGCCTCTTGATGCCTGCTGAGGATTCCCTGCCACCTGTGTCCCCCTCCTCACATCATACCTCCCCTTGAGAGCCCTCCTTACACAAGTCCCAGATGAGGAAGCTGCTGAGCCCAGGCTTAAGCATGCAGACAGGTCATATCATTGCCACAGAGTACAGGTAAAGGATTGGAAGAAAAGCTATATTTACTTGGGCCAAAATAAACCCACATCAGAATGAAGGTGACTGCAAATCCAAATTGTGAGACAGAGACAGTGACTTACTGTGTCTCTGGTTCTTCTCTTACAGTTTTTCTATATTTTCTTTCACATACCCTTGTATGCAGCTCCGTACTTAACTAGTTCTGGTCTTGTTGCTTCTGTAGGCAAGTAAGGTGGCAAATGAGGAAGGTGTGCAGTTTAATATGCTCCACCTTACTGGGACCCCTAACAGAAGTTCTCCCTGCTCCCCATTGTATCCACACCCAGTGGGAGTAGCCCTCAGTGGGGAATACAAATGTTCCCTTAAAGGCTTTCCAAGTTGTGATTTCTTTTCTAACTTGTCTACGCTGTCACAGTATTTAAGAGGAACTTTCCAGCTTCTGACAGTATTTCTTCTGACCTTTCTGGCCAGAAAACTTTTATTTTCTTGAAATCTGTACCAAACATTGCTTAGAAAGAGGAGCAACTCTCATTCACTCTATGCTACTGTCCACTGTACTTGAGATGGCAGACTGAATGATTGCTCTGTCTGTGCAAAGGTTTTCTACAAATGTAGACAATTGAAGGCAGACTACAAATACGATTTGAGTTGTTGGCCAAGTCTTGTTCTCAGGAGCTTCTATGGAAATATATACATGCAATTTAACAGTATCAATATGGGAACAATATCCCTGTTTACCACTGTCTTTCTGTATGCAAAGATTTTAGCAGAAAGTTAAACACAAGTCTTTTCAGAACTACTTCTGGTTGTAGTGTTCTGACTCACAAGTAATTAGCAGTAATCAGAAATAGTCTCACATGGACTGACAGGCTACAAAGTGCAAGCTTCAAGCAACAACTTCTTGGATGACAGCAGTATGAACAGTTATTTTCTAAAAGATCATGTTGCTCAGAGTCTTCTCCAATCTGATCAACCTGACCTTGAATGTTTCCCAGGATGGGGTTTCTACCACCTCTTTGGGCAACCTCTTCCAATGTTTCACCACACTCACTGTAAAAAATTTCTTCCTCGTGTCTAGCCTAAATCTACACTCTTTTAGTTTAAAATTGTCATCCCTTGTCCTGTCACAATAGGCCCTGCTAGAAAAATTGTCTACATCCCACTGACAATGGGATTGTCCCCTGTGTAAATATATATTACTGAACAATCAGGCACAACAAATTAATTAAACCTGTGGCATGATGTAATGATGTAATTTCAAAGAAATATGCATTATCTCTTCATTTAGTGTGCTATTGTGTGCACTACTGTATTTAGTAAGATTGAATAGTATAAAAGGGAATATTTACTTTGCTTATCATAAGGCATTTACTTATTTGCATCGGACTCATGCATTGAGATGCAGAGATGTTATTTTTTCAACTGATTTGCTGCAAATGCTCTTCTCAAGTATTCACCAGGAGAATTAATAACTATATTTATTCTATTAAAAAATAAATCTGCAAGCTGACCCCTGATGTCATTTACACTTTATTCTAATTTAGAGGTGCTAAGGAGTCCAAGTGGACTAATAGAAGGGATGTGGCCAGAGAAGTCTTAGCATAACTGAGGTTTTGATTCACAAGCACAGATGGTTGAACTTTAGAGAGCTGCCTTGATTTCCACGCTACCTGTCTACCCTTTTTACCCACTGGTTACTTAGGGTTGGCTCAGTTACTTTTGCAGCCACAGGCTTTTACAGCTGCAGGGACTACAACTGTAAATGAAACAAGAATTGCTGTTAATTTATTTTAATATACAGCTGTACCAACTAGCAGTTCAAGAACGGCTTCACAGGTAGCAGAGCTGTCCCCCCAGGCAGGCAAAGGAAGTGCTCATAGAAGAGCAAGATCAAGAGCACAGAAAATTATTCCAACCACCCCAAGGCAAGCCATCTTTGCTGATGAATGAGAGCCCTCAATGTCATATCTTGGTCTTTAATTCATAATATCTTCATAGCAAACTGTGAAAATGGATTAGAAATTGTATGTGTCCAGAGGCAAAATTCTCCAGTCATGCCTACACTAAGAGGCCCAAGTTACAAATCCTGTTTAACATAAAAAGCTTAGAAAAATCAGTTTGGGGCTCTGTAGAGGACACTTTACTGGTATTTGCAAAATTAAATTTTGTTTACAGATACCATGAGATTCACTGGCGGCCTGTTGCAAGCCACACATGCCTGCAAAGCTATCTCCTTGTTCGTAGATCTCCTGTTTAATTTCTGTTGTATTTCCTACATTTTTAAAAAGTAGTGATAACAGTAACGATGTGTCCTAAAATGCTTAAGAACACCACAACAGGTAACATTGAAGTGGCAATTACTACTGATGAAGTTCATGCTTTCAGCTCTCCCCACATCTTTGACACTAGCAGATTTTTTCCGTACTAGAAAAAAACAAACAACAAACAAGGGAAATAAAGCAATCCAGAGGGTAACAAGTAGAGAGAAAAATACCATTTGCCCCACACACATGCAAAGCAAGATAAATATTTTCAGAAGATTTGCATACTCTTGCTTCAAGAATGAAGCTGAGAAGATGCAGATTTTCATAACAAAGTTTGAGTTTGATATTTGGATGTAATTTACAGGGTTTAGGGATTTTTTCTTCCTTTTCTGTTTTTCTTGTGTGTTTCTTTTTTTTTAAATAATTTAGCTAGAGATGTCCAGCAAGGGTACAGTATAATGATTTTTTCTAGAATAGTCTTGAATTCACCACATTTAGACTGGATTAGTTGTCCTCCGACTTAATTTCTAGGCAGAACTTAGAAAACAAATTATTTTTATATTAAGCTTACAATGTAATTATTTTGCAATACATATTATATAATATAATATGTAATATATAATTTGTAACTAATCTATAACTATATAATTAATATATCATAGAACATATATATAATGTATCATATGTCACTATTGTACTGGGAGTAGCAGAGGCAGGAACTTGAATTTAAACTGTAAATGGCATTTATGAATACAGAGGATTTCTCAGATAGAGGCTATCTGTGAAGTTCTACATTTTGCTGAGCTTAAAATGAGGACTGAACCAATTCTTCCTCTTAGATAATGCAGGAGAAAAACATTAAATGTCTGTCAAAGGAGGAAAGGGGGAAAGGAAGTGAACGGTTACTCAACAGGTTAAGCTCAGAGGTGAAACATGCAATTAATATTGAAGAAAATAGTTTATAGTATGTAATTTCATTCAATCACTGCTTAAGTTCAGTTGACCCTGACTAACCAAATGTACCTGGAAGCCAGGTATTGAATCCTTGGTGCTTTCTAGACTCCCTCAAACCAATGCAGAAAGACATATTGTGACCTTCAGAAGGCAAGTCTCTTGCTTTCCTCTGACATCATTTTAAGTGTTATATGAATTAATTTTCAAAGATGCTCATCCCTTCCCATTGACTAGGAAGGAAACAAAGCCTGAAAAATTAGCATGGACATGACACCTTGCTTTCATATGTCTGAGGTATGTGACACAGATCTTATTAGTGGTGCTGTTTTGTATTCAAATATTTCTTGTCATTGTACATTTTGGCTCAGCACTTAGATTTGTACCTTTACATTCATAGTAATTTCAGGTCAATATGACTATTGATCCGATTACTTGCATTCCAAAACAGCACTGGTACCACTAGCAATGCTTTACTATAACATTTAGTTTTGCCATAGTCGTTTATTACTTACTGCAATATAAGAGATGTTTTTCAGTTTAGTAAAAGTTCATCTCTATTTGTGCTGGCACCTTCACTGCTATAAGAATAGTTGTCAGTCTTGCCCTTTTTTTTTTTCCATGGGAACTTCAAAATTTAAATTACAGAACTTTCTGGCAAATGCTGAAATTCAGAAGGATTAACGCTGACAGAAAGAATTCAAGTCAAATTGAAAGACTTTATATATTACTTTTCAACAGAACTTTATTGTAGAAAAACTTAAATGAATGCATTTAGAGAATGTATTTTACCTGCTGTAGATATCTGCAAGAAAATTTGGAAGCTTTTTTTCTGTTTTCTTTACTAAACATACGCAAGTTTAGTTAAAATAATTCATTTAGAAATAATTTCAGATGTGTTATAGCTATTAAATGCTTCTGACAACTCATTATGTATTTTGAAACTTTCATGATCATTACAGCCAAATTAAACTGCTATAATTCTTGGTAGATCTGCAGCATTATTCATAGAGGAAGAGTAATTTGATTTGAAATGTAAGGACAAGAATTCTGACCAATTAATTTCTTTAGTTTCAAACTCTTCTTGGTTCATAATTTTAAATCCAATTGATTCGAAAATAGAATTCTTATCTTTAATGGTAATTAATAACTCACACTTAACACAACTCCTTGAAATCAGTCAATGACAGACTTTTAAAGTCCCTCAATCAATATTAGGTCTATTCTTGGGACAGAAGATAATTTTAATAAAGAGACAATGTCACTTCAACTTCGGTAAAACTGTGGTATTTTGTGAAGACAAGAAACCTTTTTGTCTTTTTTCTTCAGGACTGATAATAGGTCTTTTTACAGTGGCTTTTGGAAACAGGAATTGATTAATCACATGGTATTATTTGTTGTAGTACTTCTGGCAAATTTGGTAATGTTTCATAGGCTGTGTCATTGATTCCTGTGAAGTGCACAACAAGAAGTGACTAATTGATTTATCTGTGCAAATCCCTTCAGTCATTACTACAGTCTTAATAACTCTGCCAGGAATGTAGTCACCTATCAATCATTTTTGCGTGTCAAATATTTAAATACATGCTCAGAGTTCAACCTATTTTAATTTTTTTTTAATGAATTGCAGTGAATTACTTAATAATTGTTAGATTTTTCATCAATTACATATTTTGACTCCAGTGAATTGAATGCAATTAAATTACAAATTGTGGTAATTATCTGGTGTAAAGATTGATCTATGAGATACAATCTAATTCATTGATACTGACAAGGTACAGCTGATGAAGACAGAGAATTTCTGTCATGTTTAATAAAATATAAAAGCCTAACACTAGTTTGTGATAATAAAACACATCCTAGCTTTAGTAAAATATTCTTTTATAGAGACCTTTATTTTAATTTTTATACTTTTAAGGTTTGTTATTAGTAGCAGTTTGTTTCTACTCTGTGATGTTCTGACGAGTGGTATCTAACATATAAAACACAATGCACACAGAAAATCTTCCTTTATTAATATTCCACTTCATTGGCAAAGGTGTCCTTGAGTCTTCTCTACTTTTTCATAGACTAATATTTTTGTCATCCTTACAGCACCAGACTTCAGGGCAAACTCTGATGAGTACCATTAAACTGTGAGTACAAAAATAATAATTTAATTTTGAATGGTAAGTGTATTGAATTATAAGGATAAAAACATTGCCAAAGAAAACTCCATATTATGCAATAATTTCCATTTTAGAGGTATTTAAATTGTAAACTTGAAGACTACAGTCTGTGGTATAAATCTTCTTTTTCTCCTCCTAATATCAATCTTAAATAATTATATTGAAGTCAAGTCTGTAGAAAAACCTCACTTGAAAGTGGACAAAGGTACCAAAACAAGAACAAAGTAGTTATAACTAGAATCTACTTGCGAAAACATAGAAAGAAATTCACAAAGTGTCAAAATGCATGAGGTAATTTCATGTACTTTTGGTAAAACTATACTCATAGACAGGACTGTAGGTTTAAAATGGGCTTTACATGCAATTTAAATGACTTGATTTGGTATCACCTGAAAGGATTCTGATTTGATGGGTCAGACCCTAATTAGGTGTGTTTCCTCAAAAATCCATTTTATCTAAAATAATTTGAAGCGCCTTTTTTTTTTTTCCATTCCAAGTGTTCAATCCTCACAGATCTTCACTCCGGATTAAACAGGCAGCACTGTTAAATAACCGCAGAATGGCATTTTTAAAGGGCATTTATGCAGGTAAAACGAGTCTCTCTCAGCGTGCCACCATTCCCTGGCAATCTTGTAACTGAGGGCACCTCTCAGCTACTGGATCTCTTTCGAGCATGCTGTGAAAATTGGGAGGAGGCTACAGTGACAAACTTTGCAGCCAAGGTTGGGGTTAGGAGAGAAGCAAAAGTGCTGCCGTGTCCCACCGCTCTGCTCGTGCCCGTGCTAGGTTACGGCCACTCCCGGCAGACCCCCCGCACGTTAATTCGGAACACTGCAGGCAGAATATCTTTACCAGTGGGTAAACAAGGATCATCGCAATGGTGTGAATAGGTGGCTAGAGAGGATGGCAACAGGACGGACCCCAGAGAGGCCAAAGGAAAGAAGGGAGAAACACCGTTAACAGTAATGAACGTACTCAGCCGTCGCTTGGCTAAAGGAAGCAGACAAGGAGTGAAGTGAGGAGCAGCTCTTTAATCTCTGTGGGGCTGCTGTTATGAGGCAGAAGTTGGAGTTCATTCAAAAGAAAAACAATATGCTGTAGGTGTCAGATTATACAGTACGAATCAGAGCAATGTGAAAACATGGTTAAATAAGGCACTGGTATTTTCACAGTTTACAAACATATCCTGTTGCTGAAAAGAATATATTAAATCTAGTTGATTCAAGTCGAATTATTTCGATTTCTTCAACAGCAAATAACCAAAGAATTACGTTGCAGCAATTGTTACTGAAATGAATTACTGGTTTTGTTTGTTTTTTTAAAATTAGAAATTTCAGTGCCAGAAATTTGGTTGATTTGTTGTACCTCATGAAGCATATTTAAGCACACAAGACTTATTTCTCTTCTTGGACCCCTCCCTATTCATTGAGATAGTTTCTGAAATTTCATATTTTCAACTTTATGACCTCATGAAGTTTGATCTATCACAATTTATCATCTTATATATACTAGATCATTTGGGATGAACGCAATACTTGCAACTCTGCAGTACTTCATAGACTGTCATTATGTCCAGTGTAAACTTATTTTCTAGGAGTTTATAACGCAGCTGTGAGATTTGCTGAAGAGCGAAACATGGGAAATAAGATGTCACCTGGGCAGCCCTTCCTTGAACTGGACTTGGTTTTAAATCCCTTTAATTGTTTTTATTGTTTTGGAAGGCAGTGAAAAAAAAATTGTTTTGCAGGTTTTGGGTACCTTAGCAAAGTCTCACATAATTCAATTAAGAATTTAATTAAGAAATTTGAAATGGGTAAGCTGTTCACTCATGCTCTGAATTGAGACCTGTAAAAACAATTAAGATTGTATTTTAAAAGACTATAGCACTATTTAAGTAAGTTTCAAGGTAAGCACAGTGAGGGCTAACATAATTTTGTTATATCCCTTCCCTTTGTTCTTCACAAGATTTGTCTAGGGTTTTGCATATATAGAAAAGCTTTTGCCAATTATTTCAATTTGATGAGAATGTGAAACACCTATTGCATCAAGAGACAAAATGATTCATTCAGTTATGTTTGCTGGTGCTATAAACCAAGCCAGAAAATCATTCTTTTTCCTGAATAAGAGTAAAGGTATTATTAATTTTAATACTGGTGGATATATTGGCATAAAATACAAAAGTAAATATAAGTACAATATTCTTTTTGCAGCTCTTAAAAGTTTCCAATTAATACAAATCCAATAAAGTTATTACAGTGTGATGACATTCCAGGAGAAAAACGGATGTATATAGTCCTAATAACAATTATGTCACCAAAACAAACAAACAAACAAAAAAAGAAATCCAGTAGAATAGCAGTATTTTGTGTATTTTGTTGACTTCTGCTTCTTGTAATGATGAAGCAAGCACCCTGCAGCTAGCAGGCTTTGCATCTTACAGTTTGATTATGCAGGACATGGAAAAAAAATGTCCATGTGTCAATTATACACTGACTGTATAGAGCCTTGATTTTTACCTTCGTGTATTTGTTTTCTCCAAAATTCAGATGTGGATATATGGTTCCTAATTTTTTGTTTGCCTGTTTTCCTCTGCTGAAGAATATGAATAGGCACATCATCCTGACTATCCAGGGCCAGCTAAATCTTTCTGTAGCTCCTCATTCCTGTCATTGACAGGTATTACCTCTACAGATATCTGCCTTTGCTGAAGGTCTCTAAAAACCCTCCTTACAGTTGAGAGAAATGAATTATCCGCAACAAAGAGCCTGCTCTTTTTCTTTCGTGAAAGCAGTCACAATAAAATGACAAGCTCATGTTGTATGTGTTCCGTATTTTCATCTAGATTATTTTGTGGATTGTTTTGGGTTTCATAGGTATGGTGAGGTTTCCTTAGGTCTGACTTAGTCTGGCCTTTAGGTGACTGGCTAAATCACTATCAATTTACTTTGAATATTGAACACTCTGGATCTGAAATTAGGGTGGTGCTAATTAGCTATAATTGGTCACAGAGATGGCACGGAATTCTGAACACTTTATTAGCCCATTAGTAAGTGTGGATTCCTGGGCAGTCAATCTTTAGAACTAAAATAATCTTAAATTATTCAGTTACATTTACCAATTAAAATACATAATCTAGTTATGTGTACAACAAATGTGTGAAATACATTCATGAATTATGAAGCCAATTAACAAGGTGTATTTTCTAACACAAAGGATGGTGGTAATAACAAACTGTTGCAAAACATGCACCAAAAAAAATGAATCATTTTCTGCATTTCTGAAAATACTGAGAATTTGGTATGCTACTTATTGCATATTCATACATGCTATGTACTGCATAAGATTCATGATTTCTTATCTCAGGCTTTTCTAATGCATGTCATCTTCATATACGTTAGAAATATTTCTTTCATATTTATAGTTATACCACACACCATGGCAGCAATGCAAACTTTCATTTCTTTCCTCACAGGAATGAACATAAAACACACTAAAGCAAAACACCACGGAATTTAATTTCCTTCTGTGTAGATAGAATAGGGGCGAATCTTTCAGCACTGATCTAATTCTTGTCCCATGCTTTCCTCAAAATCCACTGACAAAGCTGACTAGCAGATCCCATCTCTGTTCTAACCTCTGCACAAAGTGATGCACAACCACCAAGGAGGCAGAGCCTTACACATGCAACAAGCAACACCAGGGTCCTCCTGCAATATTTTATATTACAACCAACACCTCCTGAATACTACAGAGTACTATAGAATTTACAGTGTTCTGGATGTGCAAAATTACACAGAATGTATGTTAAAACTTTCTAGGAGTGGAACTTGAATTAATGTAATCTAATTTCAGCAACCTAAAATCTAAGTGTTATTCTCCCTGAGACTCCCCAGTTCGAAAGGTTCCTTTTAAAATACTGAAATAGAAAGGGCCCCCCAAAAAGCAATTTACTACATCTGTTTTAGGGTGAAACCATACACCTAATCTTCATACAGTTACTTCTGGGACAAATTTAATCTTAGACAAATTGCCAAAATTCCCGAACTCTGTAGTTTACTTCTAAAAGAACATGAGACCATAGTAATCAAGAAGCAAAATCTGTAGGTTGGCACTCTGACCATAGAGGCAATGTGAGTTTATATTCATAAATTAAAAATATACGACCAAAATACAAATGCTAATAATTTATGCCTTTGGGGAATTATTTGCCTTTAAGATAATGAGTGCAAAATTGTTAATAGTTGAAATAAGAAAATAATGCTTGAGTTCAAGTCTGAAGTGTTGTGTTGCTGACGTGTTGTGTTTCTACTGACCTCCATGAATTTCTGTGTAATCTAGGCAACTGATAAATTTGGGCATTACACTTCTTTTATTGGCCAGAGGCTAACAGCTCTCTAGTGTAATCAGGAGGAATAAATCCGTGTATGTTCCTGAGCTATTTCAACCCTCTTCTGCTTGCTACTGCGGTCATTCCTGTGCAGTACAGCCCCTGCCAGCAGCTCTGCTACCGAGACAGTTATTTCTGGAAGAGAAACACAGTGGAAGTCTCTGGTGGGAGCCCATAGGTCAGAGTCCTCTGTCATCTTTGCAACTGCCCTTCAGAAAGCTGCAGGCTGCTCCTAGGTCACCCCTAAGTTTCCTCTTCTCTAGACTAACAGAGTTCAGCTTTCTCAGCTTGCCTCATTCATATGCTATGCATAATTTCTAAACTTGAACTTCATGGAACTTCAGGTAAAGAAAGGGGAAAGAAATTGAATGCACTGACTTATGAAAAGCAAGTGTTATTTAAGGAAAACCACACAAAATATTCTGTGTTTTATAGATTAAAAATATACAGTTGAATATAATTTCTTTGGCATCTTTCATTTACATTTGAAAACTAGAAAATTAATTCTAATCATGCTTGAAAAACTAAACTTACAGTCCTGAAAATAACTGTTCACTTTTTTTTATGCAGGTCTGATTGTTCAAAGAACAGTGCCAAGGTGAAGAGAAAATATCAATAAGTTTAAATTTAAAAAGTCACTTAAAAATATGTTCCAAACTCTTCTTTCTATATGAAAAGACAGCATTACCTCCACTGGAGGCCAAGGGCCAAATTGTCAGAGGGTGAAAATCATTCTAGAATCACTAACACCAGCCAGGTTGTCCTATGTGAAATCTTCAGCTATTTCCCCAGAATTTTTATAGATCAGTGGGTTTAGCCTGGAAAAATCAGACTCAGTAGGAACTCAGGAGTTGAAACTCAAGTGTCATGATACAAGTATGTAGCCATTGTCATATTTATGTAAATACAGAAAACAGTCTTATAAAACCTGGTCTGAAGGAGCAACACAGGTCCTTTTCTTAACATTTCACCATTGAGACCTGATTTAAATGCTAGCTTAATTAATCACTTACATACAGAAATATCTTTTGGAAGGAAAAGAAATGAACTCAAAATACTAAAGTATCATCTCTCAGAAATCTCAAAAAAAATATGAATCCATCTTGCAGATTAAATTTTACGTTACTTTACTTCTACAACCAGGCCTGAAGAATGTCAGTTTCCATCAACACTTGTGGGATTTAAGCTTATTTAACCAATACAACATGACCATCAGATTTCCATCTGCTTAGAAAGTTTCCTTCAGTCCCCAGTAGGAATATAGATTCTCATTGCTTAGCATTGCCCTGACTATTATCTTGAGCATGAGTGAGCTGACAGCTAGTTTAGGAATTGCTTAGTTTAAAAGTATGGTCTCAGTTATGCCCTGGTTTTTGGCTGCTCACTGAAAACATTTTAAGAACTTGACTGTTTGACTGATTGTTAATATGGAAAATTAGAAGCAGAACATGGTGATTTCTCTCCACTGGCTTTTATCTACGTTGTGTCATTAAGTGTGTGGTGTTTTTTTTGGGAGAATCACTCAAAAGTAACTTTATATTTTGCTAGAACTCAAGTGACTTCCGTCTGAAAACAAAGACAGACGAGAAGAAAAAAATTTGTGAGAGGTTTGTGATCTATTTTCTCCACATTTTGAGCTTCTGTGTCATCCATTAATCCAGGATTGGTCGGTTTCTTTCAAGATCTATCTATGTCTCAAAAGCTTTGAAAGTAAATCTCGAGGTCAATATTGATATATAGTAGGACAAAAATCTATGGATTTATTAGTAAACTAATAAAGTCCAGGAAATTAACTTTGAAACGCCAACTCAATTTGCTTTGAATTAAAAGGCTGAAGTCTGAATTTCTATTCCTACTTAAATTACTGTGACAGGCGTGATAACTTTAGAGCTGGAGTTCTTATTTAAGAAGGAAAATTACCCTAATAATATGTTTCCTGTTTCAGATACGTGTTTCCCTGTCATTACAGGCTGCTTACCTCACACAAGTTTTACTGCTGAAGTGGCTTGCTGAACACTATGCAATCTTACAAACACAGGTAGTTAATTTATTTTATCTTCCATTATATATCATTGTCAGATATAAGGCATAAAAATCAAGTAAGAGTGAGGTAATATCTATTCTCCATTCATTCCTATTCCTCAACTACAATCACAGTTCTTGCACGGCCTACTTAATTTTCATTTTTGCCCTCAGTAACCAGTATGTACCCTAAAACTCAATCTTATTCAGTCAGTTTGCCAAGTCTTAAACTAGGATAGAATTATTATTGTATTGATGATGATAGTGTGACTTAGCTAATATTAAGAAACTGGTCCTCAGTGCTTATGCTTTTGAAGATGAGTTTAGGGTTAACATGTTTAGAAATGATCTTTTGCATTTTTCTTGTCATTGAACTGTGTAAGCAAATGTCAGGAGATAGTTTAAAAATGTATTCAGAAAATGTGAATTAATAATTAAATTTATTTGTTCTTGAAAAAATTTTATATAGAAACTGCAAAACAAAAATTTGACCATAGATGCTGATGTACGTACTATATTACTGTAAACATCCACATTTTTCAGGATGAGGACAGACTGCAAAATGGAGAGATTTAAATTATAAAGATTTACGAAGTGTGAACTAATATGTTCTGACACTTCTCACAATATCTTCTCTCTTGGTATACTCAGCAGAGACACTGTGGTGCCTCCAAAAAGGTGAGAGACATGCATATTTGCATAATCCACACTTCTTAATAAATTTTTAAACTTTAATATACAATATGTCAAACAGAATATGCTGAATTTTACCTGCAAAGGCTTTATAATCCACCAAGTCAAACATTACAATAGCTACTGCCGACCAGGTAACAATCAGAGCAACAACAAGAAGCCATGCTGCTGGTGAGCTGAACGTTGTCACGAGGTCTTCTGTAACTGATTTCTTCCCCACTTTCATGGATGATGACGGAACGGATCCGTTCTTACCATCTGTAATTGTTGTGGTTGTAGACATACGTCCTAGGCAAATAGTCAAAGCAGAGGAAACAGAATGTAACACTTAAAATCAAGAATGAGAGTGTTGTTTTGAAGTTGCTTCGTAATCGAAACACTTAAAATAACTGTAAATACTGGATTGCTAAAGAAAGGCTTTTGTGCTTTCTGGAAGGAGTTTTTTTTCTGAACTGGGGCCACTTCCAGTAAAGTTAATTTTGGAGCAAATTTCGTAAAGTAGCCATGATCACCCTTTTTGATTTTAATATTACATTTTTTTAGACTGCAATGAATAGCTGCAGAAAAAGCCAAAAATGTTATTACTCTCCAAAGGACTCTCTTGCTACAGGCTGTAGGCCAGATTCTCAGGTGATGTGATTAAGTGTATTTCCATTGACTGTAATGGCATTTATGTGTTGATGCCACTCAAGGTTTGGAATTCTGGAATTCTGCTGTCAAGGACATGTATCAATAACAATAGAAACGTATATACTCCATTTCATCTAACAGAAATACAAACGATTTACATGTCCAGTATCCTTACAAGTTGCAAAGAGGCTCGTAGCTGATTTTTAGATATCTTTTTTTGTGGTGTTTTTCATTTAATGAAATAATCTCCCAAGAAACAAGTTACAAAGACTGCCAAAGCAGGCTTAATTCCAGAAAGCACAGGTTTGGTACTAGAGAGCTGGCAGGAAGGTAAGTATGTATGTTTGCTAAGTAAACAGTTGACACACAGTAACTATTTAATGGGCAGTTAACAGTAATGACTTAATCTATTTCTTCCTGGAGTACCAAGAAATGTTAAATCTGGACAGAAACCAAAACTGTGGTAACTGAAACCTGACCACAATTGGATGTTCTCAAATTACTCTTCTTCATAAAAGAAATTGATAACCTGAACAATCTCAGCTGGTATTTGTTTTCCAGTATATACAATAACAATAGTAAAAATACTCATAACTCCACAGTCAAAACCAGATGATCACAGTATCTCCACTTAGCTTTGTTTACAATATCAGCTTGTATGCTACTGCTGAAATATTCAAAGATATGTTACATATGTTCCTCATCTGGTTGATGATATTAACTCTTCTAGATTAATATCAGTGGCTTCAGAGACTCTTACCCACACAAAAGTCTGGAATTTCAAGGAATCAGGTGATGTCTGGTTTGCTCATATCTTTGCTTCTCAACCTGAGATCACCTACATTCTGTCACAGCTGATGCAACCTATAAAGCTGTTAATTCTCTAGGGTGATGGAGATAAGGAAAGTGACAGAGCTGCTCTATACAAAGAGAAACAGATTTAGTTTCACATTTTACGGAGAGAATGGCAAATGTGCATTTGGAAACTATCACTAGGGCTGAGGTAAAAGGCAACTGAAGACTTTCAGATATTTGCCATCACAACATGTATGTAGCCTCTGAGATTTACTACACTGATATCCTTAAAGAAATAAATGAAGAAAGGGTTAGATCCTCGATATTGCCCAAAAGTAAACATATTTATTCCTAAAAAGAAAGAGAAAGGGAAAGAAAAAGAAAAGGGAAAGAAAAAGGGAAAGAAAAAGAAAAAAGAAAAAGAAAAAGAAAAAGAAAAAGAAAAAGAAAAAGAAAAAGAAAAAGAAAAAGAAAAAGAAAAAGAAAAAGAAAAAGAAAAAGAAAAAGAAAAAGAAAAAGAAAAAGAAAAAGAAAAAGAAAAAGAAAAAGAAAAAGAAAAAGAAAAAGAAAAAGAAAAAGAAAAAGAAAAAGAAAAAGAAAAAGAAAAAGAAAAAGAAAAAGAAAAAGAAAAAGAAAAAGAAAAAGAAAAAGAAAAAGAAAAAGAAAAAGAAAAAGAAAAAGAAAAAGAAAAAGAAAAAGAAAAAGAAAAAGAAAAAGAAAAAGAAAAAGAAAAAGAAAAAGAAAAAGAAAAAAGAAATGGCAATCCTTATGCTAATGAACATTGCGTTTGTTCCTTTTTTTCTGTAGAAAGTGAGAAAAATATCTTGAAAAGATACCAAAATTACTTCTATGTATCTCACACATGTCTGTAGATCTGGAAAGGACAATTTTGGTGTCAGAGGTTCCCTAACTCTTAATGTGTTGTATCTCTGGGGTGCTCAGATTCATACTCCAAACTCTTTCACATTTCTTTTGTTTGTTATGCAGTGCATTGCAGTTTTGTGTGCTTCCCTTAGCTCTACATCTTCAGCTTGCTTATGCACAAACATCCTGACAAGCATACCTTGCTTCAAGCCCCAGAAAGCTGTTCTACTACACAGCAGCATTGTATAAGCAGAAAAAGATTGGCACATTACATGGTGTGTTTTTTCTTATTTGAAATTTAGTCTTATTTACAGAATGTTTATTCTGCTTATGAATAATGTCTATCTACTAGGATAGAATTTATACACTTTTTAAAAAATATTGTAAAACCATCACTGTCTCCATGTCTCCAAACGTAAATTTTAGATCAAACATTTCACAGTAGGAGGAAAAAATCTGCCAAGTGACAACTAGCAATAAATATCATCTTCTTAAAGTCAAATTCAAAATCAATAGCATTTTGTTACCTTACAGCATACAAAATGCAAGTAATCTGTGCATGCAACAAGTCATAATTGACACATTATGCATTTTTTTTTCCCTTGGGAATATCAGTCAGAATTTATGATGTGTAAGACAGAATAGAAAGGTACTGTCTCATCTTGACAAATCTGATTAGTACCACAGCATATCTCCAAGGGCATACTAATGACAGATATTTGTTCAGTTATAATACAAGCAATTAAAACTGTGTGTGTATAGATATGGACTTATATGTATAATTACCATTCAAAGGATACTTCCTCTAGGTCTGTTGCTAGGTACAAAAAATTCCTTCCTATTTAGTATACCTAACTTTTCAAATTCAGATTGCTGTTTACCTTCTTTGGGGAAGAAAATAATTTCATGCAATTTATCAATCTGAGCAATGCTGCAGACAAAGCTCAAGTATGCTAGAAGGTTATCTATTTCATGCTTTCGGCTGCTGATGTAGCCAAGTCAGATGTCCCCTTAAAAACTCAGGATATTATACAATAAAATCACCACTGTAACATTCATTGAACTGGCAGTGAACAGCTATTGGCTTAAATTTGTCTGGAAGTCAAGCTAAGAAAAATGCTGTTATACTGCTAGAGGTTCCTGATGCAGGTGCTTGGAGTATGATTCTGGTGCCTAAGAAAGGTCCCCAGTGGTGTTACAGATGCTTTATGATATCACAGACATCCCTATATGACTGTCAGGCATCATCTACAGGGCAGAAACTTCTGAGCTGCCTGGAAGAACAAGAGAGGATGCCCTACGCCACTGAAAATAGAAATTAGTCTTTTATGTCCCTAGATAGGAATATCAACAACGTTGGCTGGAGGAATTTATGTGAACACTCCTGAGGAAGGTGTCGTTTGCTACTACATAATGTCACATGGGGTGTATTTTATACTGATATCGTCGTAATTTCATGACTCTGAAAAGAAAAAGCAATAACATCAAGATGATTCCCCTCCCCCTTACAATCACTCTGCTCTTGCAGTACCCATAGTACTACACTGGTGATTTCTCTGCCTGCTCCTTGCTTTGCAGTGCCCAAGTGTCACGTGTTCCTCTCCTACCAGTGCTAGCCTTCTCCCCAAACCTGCAGTGACGATCTTTAAGCAGCTAGACCAGCAGAGAAAGAGGGGACCTAATCGTGGCTAATGTTTCCATTGGTTCAGCCAGCAACAATTTTCCTTTTTCTCAGAAAAGCACCGAATTTAAGCAGAGCTCCTGCCCAAAAGGTCAGTGGGGCCTCAGGTGCCCAGTGGGGGAAGGAGATGAGCATTCTGTTGCTTTGAAATCACCTGATGGAGCCCACCGAGTTTTACTTCTACAACTGACAGGGGTCATTCAGCAAGAGTTTAAAAACCAATGCCTGAAATTGTCGAGACATTCTTCCTGTCTGTATAATGCACATTTTCTCTCACAAGACAAATTTCACTGTCTGTATTACAGCCAATCAGAATCCAAGTCAGTTTACTATAGATCGACACTGCAGTGGATTGGGAGATTCATGAGCAGATCAGTTGTCCCTGTTTTGGGGGAAGCAACATCCATCATAGGAGCGGAGGCTGCAGCTGAAAGCTACTTCAGCCATCCGATTTTAATCCACCATCACATGTCTGCTAGAGCCTCCTGGCACTTTGGGTTGTGATTGCTATTGATTTTCAATGAGGATGGGAACTTAAAAAAGTTATATATACATTTCTATAAAAAGAATTCTCTGGAGATATATATCTCTGACTCCACATCACAATTTCTCATGCACACAGAACTACCCCATCAGGTCACAAATGTCACCTTTACATGAAGTGATTGATTTGCTAAATTCCAAATAGATAAAACTCTGGGATTCTTACAATTCCTCTGCTTTCAGAGTTGTCACTTAGGATACAATCTGAAGACCCATAAGGCCTCCTAAGTATAAACAAACCTTGACAACTGGTGACAACTTTGAAGAGAACACCATGTGACTTTCAGAGTCCAAACTGAGCTTGTAGTCCTGGCAGCTTAGATAAAATACCCTTTGTATTTGTGAGCTGAGCTCTCCTTTAGGCATAGTAAGCAGAGGAGTTCATGGTTAAGGATTGGCACTTGATTTTACAGTTCAGCAATTATACTTTCCACTAACCCAGAAGAAAATAAAACAAAAAACCTAGACCAAACCAAAAAATGCCCCTACTCCATTCCAGCTCATTCACATGTAAAATACGATTTTCTCTATTTACATTATTTCGTAGTTATTTCATTTAACTGCATCATTCTGCCAACAGCACACATACTAAATATAAAATCAAGTAAAATATTTAATACACAATACCTTTTTAAGTCTAGGCATATTAAAAGCAGAGGTCTAGTCATGCTACTGAAAAAAAAGACATTGTTCCCTTTTAAATAATAATATTGTTGCTAAGGCAATTCAGCTGGGATGTGAGAAGCCTCGGTGAAGTTTGCTCTAAATGAGAGAGCTGTTAGATTTTGACTTGTCTGTTCCACTTCCCAGATGAACACTCCAATAAATAGGCTGTAGAGTATTCTGAATTCAGGTCATTAATGGCTCCTGTTCGACCTATTCCACTTCACTTTGAATATTTAAATACTAATTAAGGGAGCAGAAAAGAGAAAGAATGACTGTATAAATCGACACTGTGTGTTAAGCACCGACTTGAGCCTTGGGCTTTAACCTGATGACCTTATCAATCCACCACCGTTGTGATCAGGCAGGCAGGAGTCAGCCTGCAGTAAGGAGGGTACCACAGGGAGAACAGGATGGGGGATTAGAACCCTTCAGTGAAGAACTAGGCAATGGATATGAGATAATCTGCTGCACTTTTTTCAGGCCCAGCACATCACTCTTAGTGAGTTCACAGATCTATGTAGCTCTCACGATAATCACTTCTTTCTTCCCATGCAGGGAAAATGTTTTCTACAAGAAAAGATTATACCCACTCCTGTTGTTCAGGTGATACTTATGTCTGACTATGGCATCCTTGTCTTTTCATCTCTCTGCTATTGTTTCTACACCCTTGGCTTATACAAATGGAATGGAAAAGACAGAATTTCTGTTGTAGTTAATAGTAGCTTGCAATAAAATATCAGGAACAATATTCTTTCCTGAAGTGGTCTAGTCACTTTTGTCCAGAAAGCTGTTGCCTCACCATAAGCAGGTAGCCAATTTCCCAGCACTTTCATAAGTACAGAGAGTTGAAACCCCTTCACTAGACTCATGCTTTTTGCCTCCTTTATACAAACTGCTGAGCAGAGAGATTAACCCTCAGAGCCTACTGTACACATCTGAATGAAGAGCCTCTACCATCTTATCTGGCCAGCTCCAGATGTCGAGAGATACTGGACAATGAGTAACAGAGCACAGAACAGCTCAGAGAAGGAAGAGCAAGACAGGTTCAGCTGAGCAAAACATTTTGCTCTCCTCCAAGTGCTGCTAAAGCATGTGATTTCAGTGCATTTAAAATCATTTACTCTGGAGGATCTGTAGTCCTGGTAAACTTCAATAAGTTAAGAACCTGGTTAGATCCATTAATATGGTAATATCACAATATAAAGGCAAAACTCTTTGTAACAGTGACAGAGTGGCAGATAGAATAAGGGAAAGACAACTTAAATAGATTCAGCTTTTTCGCTCAGATCTTTGAAAGATCCTCTCTCTCACCATTATCTGCAACAGACTCTGAGTAGAGCAATGATCTACAATACAGACCAGAAGTGGGTGACGGGCACCTGGTGCAGGTCTTCTGAGTATGGAGTTTCTGCAAGCTGTTGAGTGGAAATGTGACAATTTTAAGAAAATCTGATTTATTTTGAGCTGTGGCATAAATTTGCTCTTGAGATGGCTGACATTCAGCAATTTCTTTTCTTTTGTATCACATTACATCCCCATACATATGAACAAATGAATGCAAATGGAATAACTGAAAAGGAGTCTCACAACAGATACCAGAATTTGTGGACTTCTAAATTCGTTGCACCGTGTACTGAAGTGTTGCTCTAAAGTTTATGTAATTAAAGTGCAAAAAGAAAAACCTCTCAACATGTATCATGCATATATTGTCAAGCTTTGCAAAATTAAAAGGTAGTCTTTCTGAAAACTTAAATCTTAGAAAGCTGTGACTCAGACTGTCTATGACGGAACATTCGCAAATTTATTGGTGACTGATAGTAATAAAAATGTAATATTCTTTATGAAATGTGGAAAATAGGTTTGAAGATTATGCAGCAGCCAATTCTACATGACAAAAGAAATAGAAAAAAGATTACAGAATACAGAGAGGATGGTGCATGAAAATTAACTGAATTATTGAATTCAGAAAGGATGCTGTGCACTTTTTAATTTCCTTTTCTGTTATTATTGTATCTGTATTGGTTTTATATTTGATCAATAGAGAGCATCTGATAATTTAAAGAAGTAAATTCTGTTAATCTTTTCTATTCATTCTCCAAGAAATTATGTACAACAATCCTTTGATCTCATTGATTTCAATAAGAAGTTTGTAGAATAAAAGATATATCCTATCAGGTTATTTCATTATCTAGTTCAAAGAAAATGTCTACTTCATACAGTATCAGTAAATAATAGTAAGAGCAGTACTACTAATGATAGATACTCTACTCTGAAAACTAGAAGTTATTAATGCTAAATTCTAAGGTGTGATATATATTTTGGGATTGTAATAATGACTGTTTCTTAGGATACTGAAATTAGTTTATTCTATTATCAATCAAATCAGATTTGATCAAATCAGGATAATGAGAAATAAAACTAAATCTTAAAAACACCTTCCTCCCACCCCTCCCTTCTTCCGAGGCTTAACTTTACTTCTGGTTTCTCTATTTCCTTCCTCCCTCCTCAGCGGCACAGGGGGATGGGGAATGGGAGCCGTGGTCACTGCATCACACAAATCTGCCAGTCCTTGCCTGTTCAGGAGGAGGACTCCTCACACTCTGTCCCTGCTCCAGTGTGGGGTCCCTCCCACAAAAGACAGTCCTCCATCAACTTCTCCAAAGTTGAGTTCTTCCTACAGGCTACAGTTCTTCATGAACAGCTCCCGCGTGAATCCTTTCCACTGGATGCAGTCCTTCAGGAACACACTCCTCCAGCACGGGTCCCCCACGGGGTTACAAGTCCTGCCAGCAAACCTGCTCCAGTGTGGGCTCCTCTCTCCATGGGGCCACAGGTCCTGCCAGGACCCTGCTCCAGTGTGGGCTTCCCACAGGGTCACAGCCCCTTTCAGGCATCCACCTGCTCTGGCGTAGGGTCCTCCATGGGCTACAGGTGGACATCTGCTCCACTGTTAGCCTCCATGGGCTGCAGGGGAATCTCTATTCTGGCACCTGGAGCACCTCTCCTCCTCTCTTCACTGACCTGGGTGTCTGCAGAGTTGTTCCTCTCACATATTCTCACTCTTTCACTCCAAATGCTCTTGGGCAGCAACTTTTCCTCCTTCTTAAATATGTTATCACAGAGGAGATACCACTGTCACTGATGGGCTTGGCCTTGCCCTGGAGCTGGCTGGCATTGGTTCTGCTGGTCACAGGGAAGCTTCCAGCAGCTTCTCACAGAAGCCACCCATGTAGCCCTCCCACTACCAAAAGCTTGCCAGATAAACCCGACACAGACGCAGTCCACTACCACGTGCAATGCAGGGGAAAAAAAAAAAAAAGGTAGACAATCTCTGGATAAAATTGTTTAACTAATGCCAATTAGAAAATCTCCATATCTCTATGAACAGAAAATTATTTTCCAATTATGCATGCCCAGGTTATGATAGGGACTGGGCAACTGCATGAAATGAAAAAGGACTTTTAAATACGAAGGTGTAATCTCTAACTCATGAATTTCCTTTATTCCCTAAAAGCTGAACAAGTACTCTGGCTGGGCAGGGGTTAAGCATTTAATTTAACTTATACTTTTTCCTCAGCCAGCGGCTGCTGATGAAGACATCATAATGCACTAGATGGACCAATGGTCTGATGTGTTGGCTGTTTTCTTGTTCTTGCTGACCTTATTTTCATCAAATAATATCAAATAAATATCAATGTCAAAGAAAAATAATTTTATATTTTATTTATTGCTCCTCCATTACACGTTATTTGCAATGCCACTTGTGTTGAAACAGGATCTTTTCACTTCTCTTTTCACTTCAATAATCTGCTGCTTATACTCTACTTGCAGTCGGAATTCTTCCATTGTGATGTTACAATAATTTCCATGTCAATGTATTATAAGGATTATGACGATTCTAAGTGTGAAGGAGCACCAGGAGAAAATGAACTTTTAAGAAACAAATTTACTATTTTTATGTAAATGTCTTTTATAATGAAAAGGAGAGATATAAAATGTATGGGAGGATTTTTTTTTCCATGTGGAACAATTTTAGAAAACCTGCTGTGAAGTGCTAGTGACTCCAAACAAAAGAAATATGGATAACTTAGAAACTAAGCTCCAATGTTTCTAAATAAGCTTCCCACTATATTTTGCTCTTTCTGTATGCATCATATACCTGGTATAAATATTTTTTTGAAATAATTAACCAGAAATAATTAATTCTTCATCATACTCCAAGAATACTAAATCAAAATACTTCCAAACTCCTTATTTTTCATCCAGCTGCAATTGTTTGAATGCTTGTATCTGATCTGGGGCTTTTTTCTGAAGACAGGTACAAAGATTACTTTAAAGATACGTTTTGTATATAAAAGATGGATTGTTTCTCATGTAACACCTTGTCATATATTTTAATTCCTTGCCATGGAGATTCAAATGGTGGATTTGGACCACTGCTGTACTCAAGCAGTCAGAATCCTCCGAGGGCAACATGGACTTCACCCCCACAGAAGCCCTCCTGATCAAGGAGAGAATTTCAAATAGGAGCAGTTAAGGATGGTTTGTCTAGAAAAGCTCAGGCTGTGAAACAGGATAGAAGGGAAGGAAGTTGTCTACAACTGAGAAACTCAATTTGCTCTAACAACAAGTGTAACTGAGGAAAAAGATCTTTGGAAGATTTTGAAAATGAGTAAGGATGCATAGCTGAGAATAGATTTCCTTGCTCCAGACTGATTTGCCCTGCAAAGAAGAATGGGAACAAAAACCTTATCACTTCCACCCCTCACACATAAAAAATCCTCCATGCTTGTGATCCTAGTAGGAAACATCTGCATTTTGAGGAATGCATTACTGGATTTTGAAGAAATGCCAGTACTAGCTATTACTTGTTATGGAGTAGGCCCAGGTATGAACTAAGGAAACAGAGAAATTACGTATGCAGAAGAGGAATTCTACCTGCTTGTGCAGATATCTTCAAGCAATCTGAATACTTCAAGGAGGAAAAGTGGAAACCAGTTTCATTCAGATGCCAATTATGCTGTGTTTTAATATGTGATCAGCAGCAAAATAAGTTAACCCTCTCTCAGATGACACACTTCTAACATTTGACTTCCAAGAGCCTAACTGCTTCAGCAGAAGTCTGCAGGACTTAGAAGTCCACCTTCCATTAAAAACTCATACAAGGTGAGTCTTAAATTACTTGAAAAGTTGAACTTCAGTGATTTGAAGGCAAATTTCCATTTTTCTTCACATGTCTAAATTTCATAGTCAAGTAGAGCATTGGCTGATACTTCCAACTAAGCAGAGAGAAATTTTTCTCATATAGCTTTGCAAAGAACTATAAAAAAATGCCTTCACTTCGTTCCAAATTTGATTCTAAAGAATATTATGCTGATATGACCCTTAACTTTCTGTCTTTGTGTGGCTGTTTCTTGTGTGCATATGTATTTCAAAAAACTTTTACATTACTTTCATTATTCAAGTACAACAGACACAGAAGGGTTTAGTGGTTAGTTAGTAGTTAAAAGATCTGTGTTGTTGAGTCTGCTGAAACAGTCTTATATGACTGATTGTATTGCAAGCCTCTCTGCAATAATTCATACCTGAAATGACTTTAGAAAGAAAAATAAAGGAAGTCCTAAGGACCAGGTTTAAAAGATAGCAGGTTTTATTGGGAAATTTTATAGATAATTTTACTTACAGCTGTATCACTTTCTGTAGTAATTTCCTGAGAACGTAGCAGACCACAGGGGTTAACAATAATCCACATAGAACAAATTGGTTCTATAAAACAAAAACTACAAGAAATAAAGTTGATAAGAACAAGAAAAGTGCCATTTACCACATTTTAAAACAGTGGCAAAGCATGGCAAAGGGACATTGAGCTATTTCCTTTCCAAAACAGAGTAGACTTAAGTTTTCATGATTTGGAAGTTGGGCATTTAATACTTTTGTCTTTGAAATAACTCTTCAGTTTTGTATATTTTTTACCTTTTCTTTCAGAAATGTGGAGATTTGTTCAAAAATCAAAGGTTTCATTCCTCGCTTCTCAGCAGGCAGATGAGATAAGAATTCTGAACATTCAATTCTAAACTATCCGCACCCTAAAAAAATGATTATTTATTTTGTTCCACATCTGAATTTTTGCATTTATTGGTAGTACTACTTTCCATTATTTGGAAAAAAAAATGGTGCTCTAAAAGAGTTTAAAGAAGTTTTATCTTCCTATTCATCTTAGAAACCTGACATTTCAGAAAAAGATGCCAAAGGGATATTTAGATGTGCTTGTGAGTTGATATAAGCTGAGAGCTATATCTTATCTTTTAAAATGTCAAAATGAGGATTGGAGGAAAATGGCTGCCATTTATCTTTAAATAGCATGAAACCTTCTTAAGCAAGAGCACTGTATGCATTCCCCTTGTTATTTGTTTTTGGAAACTCTACACTTCCCTGCAGCCTTTGGAGGGAATTAGATAAAACCATTTACTTTTCTCTTTTTTTTGGTATGGAGGCAAAGAAAAAAGTCTGTTCCCATCAGTAAAATAATGATCGGCATAAAAAATATTGAAAGTCACTAGGGTAAACAGTAGATTATAAATACTTCTGTCTTCACTCAGAAGTCTACCTGTATAAAGAAAGTCTGTAAAGGCAATTCCAGATCTGTGCTTCCTCTGGTGGAACTACTGTTATTTCTCAAGTAAGTGTATCTAGGAATGATTAATAAGACGACTTTCTTGATTTCATTATTCCAAGCTAACCTGACAGTGGAGGTAGGACAAATATTATATGTCTTCATGGACTGATGTCTACAGACTCTGAAAATGAAAGCAGTTCTAGCAATAATTCAATATACTCTCCACTACTTATGGTGCAAGTGGTGTCTCCCATCACAAGTGTGCTGAGTCTATCCAGTCATTACAACACTCAAATATGGAGATCACCACATGCATAGTTTGAATCTATATATGCATAAGTTCTATAGAAGACTAAGAGACTTAGTTCCAGCTGCCTTACTAGAGACATAAGAAAAAGACATTTTTAGCCAACAAGAATACAAAAATTGCTATAGTAAAAGTTATGCAGTAAAAACATAACTATATTAAAAAGGTCTTTTCCACCTAAATTCTGTGATTCTGTTGTCAAAATACACCCCCGAAATGCTCTCTGATGTACCATTTGTATTCAGTGTGTATTTCCATAAGAAAAGAATTCTAGGAAGCAGTGGTAGTTATGATAGAAAAGATTCTTCTTTTGTTTTTTTTTTTCTTTTCTTCTTTTTTAGTCTGAAAGAAACCTTTGGAAAAATAGTCCTTCAGTTTTAGGGGTCAAAAGGGCTGTTGAACTAACACCAAGGAATAGAATTCAGTGTTTTGGTAAAAGTTAACACTGTGTTGCCATTTTCTTTTTGCAATACTGATTCCAAAAATGGTAATCTGAAGTTCATATTTAACATTAATAGACTAAATTAATATTATCATTCATTTCTGATAAGTAACTGGTAATAGGTGTGATCTCTAGTGGCAACTGAAACACATAGGATATGCTGTGATAGTGAGAACAGTTGATTTTTGTTGAGGGTACATATTCACAATATAGGTGTCATCTAAAATGTGTTCTGAGATTCCTGAAAGCTGGGAAATCTTTATAAACACTGTCTTACAAGGGTTTCTTTAATAGAAGCTTATGCCAGAAACTCATTTGTTAGTGAAACCCAATTGTCAGTGATGCCTGACTGTTATCCACAAGTAAATTAACAACAAATGAGACTATTAGTCAGTATGTCGTGTACCTACACATAAGTCCAGAGGAATTCTAACACTGTTAATTTTCACACTACCGCATTCCGAATAAACAAACCCAGAAAAACTGCTCAACAGCACAGAGAACAGCCTAGAGAGTGTTTTAGCAACTCTTGCTTCTGGGACCTGAAAATCAGACTCCAAACCCATCTCACCTATTGCAAGGGGCGGGACATTGACCTACAATTTAAATCTTCCTATAACACCTCCTCAGATCTCTGCAGAGCAGATGAGACAAAATAATGAAGACCTCAAATGGCCACACAGATATGAGGTTCAGAGCGGTCTCTAATTTGTTCTAATGATAAATGCCAAAAAGTGGTGATCTCTCTGCATCACTTAGCTCCAGAAATGGATCCATGCTCTATAATAATTCTTAGAAATATCCTCACTAGATAGTGAGATATCCATGTGGCATATAAAATAAAACTTGAAATTATGGGCAAGTCTGGATTAAAGTACACAAGTAAGTACAGTTCCACACCCCTCCACTATTACTTGTCTGAAGAAACTGTGGAATCCAGATTCAGCTTCTTGAATAAATAAGTGCATGAAAAGCAACACTGTGATGTGTGCACTTAAAAAAAAATGATTGTTTTAAATTCCTGACTGTGAGTGAAGTTCCAATTCCTACTGCCCTTCCAACTTGAAATGTCACGTAAGTTGTATGACAGCCATGGAAACATGCATGAAAGATACAAAGAAGTGAAAGGTTATTAAAATAAATATTTTGTGTGTGTGTGTGTGGACACTATATTAGTGCTTTTATATAAGCAAGATATCTTCTTTGCTTAGTCCTTTCCGCTGCATAATAATATTATAGAATGTTTGTGATCTATAGAGCAAGAATTGGCAGAATTATCGGCCAATAAATGCAGCTCAAGATTCTCCTGTTTCCTACAAATGATGCTAACTTATGCTTCCGTGTTTATCCACTTAAAAGCTATGCATACATTAATGGAAGAATACGTTAACGATATGTCCATGTAATATACGTTAAATTAAAAAACAATCTCTACTGAGAGACATATTTGTGAAATTATTTTAACAGCATAGGATTCCAAATTCTAGAAAACAGGTTCAAACTACTCATGCTTGTGCAGAGGACAGAATTTTGCAAAATTGTCATTAATTTTATTTTACTCTCATGGCATTTTTCTAACCAGAACTAGCATAAAAATGGAACAGAGTTGAAAAATCTCGGAGTTCCCTGAATTACCTTTTCTATGCACTTCTGCGCCCCATGTATGGGATGCAGCATCCATTTACTTACATTTTTGGAATGTGAATCTTTCTGAAGTTCATAATGTCTCTCAGTTCTTATGTCTGCATTAAAACATTAGACACTGAGACAAAATAGGGTTCCAGCTTATTTGATTATGGAAGACGAATTAACAATCTAAGTAGACTTCAGCAGAGCAGTCCTCAAATCCCCCAAATCTCAGCAATATAAACATGGAACAGAAGACAAACTTTCCACTTTTTTAGTGGTGTAATCAGTCCAAAAAAACATCCATAGTTAAAGTCTTGCCTCAGTGTAGTTTAAAAGATTTTATTCTGAGTTAAAAAAGGCTTCTATCTCAAGGTGGTCCTGGTTCCAGATTTTGTTAACTGGAACATTAAGTGAGCTATATCAGAGAAATATTTTGACCTGGCTGGAATCCTCCCATGGATTTGAAATCAAATAATCTTTAGCATCTGCTGTAAACACATGCAAAGTCATCACAAAAACATTCAGCTCTCATTCACAGGCTGTAACACCTCCCCACATCCTCTGTAACAGCAGACACATATAGTAGGAGCTCCAGCATCCCTAGCCCACAGTAACAGCAGGTGCTGCAAAGTTTCCACCCAGCCTGAGTGCCTTGCATGAACATCAGACATTTGCAGGACCTCCATAATGATCCTGGGATCTTGCCCCAACCTTAGTTCTTTTCTGCTTCACTCCCTGACTCTCACAGTGGTAAAGAAAGAGAAGAAGTTGTATCCCTATGCCTGAAGTTCCACCATGGTGCCTGAAGAGGATATTTATGCATGTTTGTCCTGATTTCGCCCCACTCTCATCCAGCAGAACCCCCCCCTTTTTTTTTTTCCTGTATCCATGAAATAGAGAAAGGTGTTGAAAAGGACATTTTTCAGCCGGATATTGCTTTCCAAACTGTCTGTGCTGTATTCACAAGTCTTCTAGGGATAGAATCATAGAATCATTAAGGATGGAAAAGACCTCTAAGATAGTCAAGTCCAACCAATGCTCAAAAATGTCCATATAAGTGCAATGTTTTCCTATTTACTAAACCTTCACATAGACTCAGATGATATTCAAAATGTGAAATTCTGTTCTGGGTATCCTCAAATCTGCATATATTTTCCCCTAGTCTTCTGACATCTATCTTCTCTCTAGCTCACACTCTGCTGTAAGACCATGTTATTTTCATTCAAAAGAAAGGAAGCAATGGAGCAATGAAGTGAAGAGGGAAG
The DNA here is from genome assembly GCF_000703405.1 of Apaloderma vittatum. Classification (NCBI taxonomy): domain Eukaryota; kingdom Metazoa; phylum Chordata; class Aves; order Trogoniformes; family Trogonidae; genus Apaloderma; species Apaloderma vittatum. The sequence continues at coordinate 4,132 of NW_009720132.1, read as the reverse complement.
GCCATACTGGAAGTCTCAAAGGATTCAGGACTGAACCCAGGTCCCTTGTTCTAACTTACGGTTCATTGCTTCTCTATATTTTGTAAGGTTTAAGTTAGGTATATCACAGGCTTTCTCTCAGTGTACTCATTCATCTTCTTTGTCCATCTTTTCAAGCCATTTATACATATCAGTACGCGTATAAAACTGCTTGAAATGTTTCTGTCTTGGATTTTAAGAATACCACAGCTACTGCTACTTTCTCATTTCAGGAAACTTTAAAGCAATTCTCTGAAATTTCCTTAATATTAACACAGCAGTCTCAACTCATAACTTTGTCAGTATAATGAAAAGAGATAGAGATGTCCTCTGCAGATGTAGAATTTGACAGTCCTTCCTAAATTTTTAAGAAATCTTTTGAGAGCTACTTAGTTAATCTGTATATATCTTTGCAAGATTTTGCTGGCTGTTATATTCTGGCCAAAGTCCTATTCATCATCTAACCTCTCTTTATTAATTTCCTTTTCTATTATAACAATAGAGTGCAGCTTCAGCTGTAATTAAATAAGTGCTAATAAATAAAAAATGCATACTTTCACATTTATTGAAGATTAATGTTTACTTTACAGATGATATTTCAAGCTTAGAGTTTACATTTACTATATTCTTATGGTGGCATATCTGATAATCTGTCACTCGCTAACACAATTCATCCCTAAAAAAAGTTCAATACACTCAGAATGGTATTAAAAGTATTACGGTGGAAGACAAGAATAGACACAAAATGTGTCTAAAATAATTGAATGTCTAATAGTGCATAAGCTTCACAATATGAAATAGAAGTAGGCCACAAGGAATTGTACTACTACATTTGTGATAACTTTTCTTAGCTTTTTATTTAAGGTGGTGCTTTATTCAAATCTTAGGCGTGTTGCCACGTAGGAAGTGTGAAAGAAACTGTACAGGACGATGTTCTTAAAGAACTCTACCTACATACTGCAGAGCATCCTGTGAGCTACCCCAGACCTGCGCAGGCAGGTTACTGTTGACAGATAAGTGCTTTTAGGGTTCTTCCACCATTGGGAACTGTGACAAAAAATTTCAACGACCTAACCAGGCAAATAAGACTTAAATAAAGACATGTAATTTACCTCTGAGCCTGTTTCCAAGTCGAGATCTGGTAATTTCTGCTCATCCTGCTGGTCAGGGCAGGAGTGGTACTGTTAGCTTTCAAGGGCCGTTCATGAAACATCTGTTGTGAGAGGCAGCTGGAACATTTTCCTTTTCACCAAATGGGTAGGTACAGGTTAGACTTTTTTTCCTTCCATTTCCAGAAATGCTCAGACCTGGCAGACTACAATCAGGCAGAGTCCCTTGGGTATTCATTCCTTGGAGGTGCTATTCGCTAGTAAACCACTACACAAATGGACATGGAAGACCATTAAACATCAGGGGCTTGTTAAAGTCACCATTTCTGTGATCAAGTGCTGAAAATGTTGATAACAAGTTTGGGAATATAAGAAAGTAGAAGATCCACTTGTCATTAAAAAAATATTGCCAGGATTTGTATCACAAGCAGTGTACTTTTATCCCAGCTGATACCATAATTCACATATCACCTTTAGTCAGGAGCTACTTCTCTGCAGAAGGAAGTATAGATTAAAAAGAGCACTGAAGCTCTTGAAAATTCATGTAGTGGAAATCTGGGTAGGTAACTTCTATATAGAATAAATTCAGATGGCACCTTTGGAAGCGCAGAAACCATGAAAATGGCATTTGTACAAAAGATCTGCAGAAAATTAATAGTCTATGTGTTGGGAAGTTGACATTATTCATATCTATGTCCAAAAAAGTGTTCATGAAAGGCTGGTTATAAAATCAATGAAGAATAAAATAATTTATGATTTCCTTATCTTCTCACTTCATCGCCCTAGCATCTAAGCAAGTTGGAAACACAAAACAAAGGAAATGTTCTACAACCAAAAGTAAATCAGTAACTTATTAACGGGTAATAAAGGATTAAAAATATATGCTTTTTCAAGCAGAACACGTGCTCTTGTTTTTCAACTGAGACACTACCGTAGTTCTAGCTTTATGCAAAACCATTGAAAATATTCTCTCCAATCCCTATGAGAAACAAAAGGTAATATTCCTATATATAATGTAGCAGAAAAATTTGATTCATCTAATTAAAAGAATGCAAGACATAAAAGAAGAGGAATGATTGAAAGCAAACATAGATATGAAGCTCTGACTATAGCTGAAAAGAAGAGAATATTTTCTAAAATCGTATTCAGAGATTTAGCAAACTTCACGTAGGCAACTTGCAGTAAAGACTTAAGTAGGTGCATCTACTTTTTGAAGACTTAGCATTATTCAGTTATAAAAAGTGTAATAATTCTCAACAAAAACTTAAAGATAATAAGGATTGTGTTAGTAGTAGACAACAGTGATTTCAAAGATATTGTCATATTCAGTGAGTTCACAAATGTAAAAGTGTTTAAACTAAATGTAAAAAGTGGGATAAAGATAGGACTGAGACAGAGAAGTAGGTGGAATGATACCTTCAAGAATATCAGTATAGTGAATGTAACCTGTAAAAGCATGAACATATTAGCTGAGTTTTCATTCACAGTAACTCAAACCACTGAATTTGTGGGAAGGTTGTTTTAAGTTGCATATTCCTTAGGGACAGCTGACATCAATTGTTTTAGTAGGACAGGCTGTTCACCTAGTATCTGAGAAAGGAAGTAGGGCAGGGTGGGAAGAAGATGTAGGGAATTTTCTAGGATCTTACTAATACGGGTTGTATTTCACTGTTCCTTTCCAGTTCTTAACACAAGGACCTGATATTAATCATAGCCATTTCTTATGTCCTGCATGCCTACACAACCAGGAATTTGGACTTCATGTGTTTTGCAGGCGTCCTGCAGGACAAGCAGAAAGATCTCCCTTCCTGCTTATTCACATAAAGACAGAAAAACAGGAAGAGGTGGAATTGGCAGAAAGTCAGATTGCTGGGCTAGAAAGCAGACACATAATAACTTTATAAGTGCTTTTTCGTTGTCAGTTAGATAATTTCACCTGGAAAACAGCTGCTTCCTCCAGTGGGGTGCAGTTGACACTGGAATTGCTCCAATGCAACCAGTGTACATGTGTTTTCAAGAGAAGATGAAACTCATAAAAGTCTGCCTAGGCATTTTCAGGGAAAGAAGGAACATCTGGAAGTTAAATTTGTGTTCACATTTGAGAAATGACAAGAAGATATAAACAGTTTAATGAAAGAATAAAAGGGAAAATGGCTGAGTCTGTAGACACAGCTGATAAATATTTACAACTACATAATGTTGTAACATTATGTTACATTTAACATTTCTTAGAGTGGCTCAGGGCTATAGAGAGAAAAGTGGACCTGGGTTAGTTGAAATTTTGCAATATGTAACGGTGTGTTATGAAAGGAATCTTGGGCCTGAGACCTGCAAAGATACTTGTCTAGTTTTAAATTTAGGCACCTATATTCCAAGGTCTTATTGTTAAAACTCATTAAAGACAAACACATATTCATAGACCAGTTTCTGCTATGGTGAAAAATTCCTTTGGAACACAATTTCTGACACTTGTGAATGGACTGAAAGCCACTGTAAGTACCAGAATTGAAAAGTAAATTGCTGCCTGTCCTCTTTGGAGTAGCAGTGATTTGAGACAGCAGAACCCAGAATTTAACAGATGGGATGATTAGGGAGAGGACCAAAGGTGAGGAAAGGGATGAATGAAGGTGGACTAGAGAGGTGGGTGCCCGTGGGGATCACAAGCTCAGTCACCCTCCTCCTTGCACCTGGGGACGTGAGACCTTCTCACACTGAGAGGAGAGGCATTCCACTGTGAATGGCTCTGGCAGGTGACAGAGAGGAAGCTCATAGGACCTGAAGCCCACCAGATCTGTCCGTCTCCAGCTGAGTGGAGAGTGGAGAAATCTTTCTTGTTATTTGGCCTACTCATGTGAAAAAAACCCAGTCAGCAAGCAGAAAATGTAATGCATGAGAGAGAATATGGGGCCTCTCCAGAAGGATACAGGTGACCTGGTTACTGGGGACATGGAGTGGGCTGAAATACTCAACAACATTTTTCCTCAGTCTTCACTGGCAACCACTCG
>NW_009720131.1:9376-34217 GCF_000703405.1 Apaloderma vittatum | reverse complement strand
GGATGGCAGCACAGCCTGCTGGGGTGTCAAAGAAGTCCCAGTGGAGGTGATTTGGGGACTTGGGGAAGGCTGAGCCCTGGGTAGGGATCTCACCTGGGGAGTGCTGGAGAAACCCTCCAGCATCATCTCTGCTGTCTTGCCCGGCATCAGGTCTACCCATGGCGGTTGAAGCTTAAAGACGGGACAGGCGGGTTTGGAGCCCTGGGAGGAATCTCTGCCCTTGGCGTTAGCGACGGGAGGGAGACGTTTGTGCTGGCGCAAGTGGGAGAAACCTTCCGTGGTCCAATAGAGCCGATGGGTGCGTCGCCCTTTGTTTGTTACCTTGAACTGGTAACGGCAGGGGGCCAGGCTGGAAGAGAAGGAGAGATGGAAAAACGTCACGGGAGCTGCTATTTCCCAGCCGTCACCCGGCTTCAGCGCGTTATCGGGCTGCACGTTCAGCAATAAAACCACCTCTGGAAAGGCTGATCTAGCTCAAAGCTTTAACAAAAAGCCAGACCTTGGTCACCCCTAAATTTATCACCGTCCAGCAGCTGGAAAAGCAACCTGAAGATCAGTGTCTGGCTCTTGGTAATTAAAGCGTTTTTCCAAGGTGTTTCCCACAGGTCTTGTGGGTCTTAACTGCAAATTGACAGAGGGATGGCTTTGCTGCCATTCCACCTTCCCCTTGGGGAGCTCCTGCCTCAGAAAACTTCCTCTGAAGATGCTGTTGGGGAGCTGCAGGGTAGGTAGATTGGTCGCTTTGCCCATCAGGCTCCTGCCCTTGCCACCCACGTTATCCCCCTCACCTCCCACCCCTTTGGGACACCCATCACACCCCCAACACACCACCCTTTGCTCGACCAGCGTGGCTGGGTTTGTCGTTTCGGAAGATAAACGCACGGCGAGAAAATTGGATCAACAGAATATTCTCCCCCAATACAAACACGGCAGCAAGAGCGAGTCTGGCTGCTGAGAAAACGGAGCGATGACAAGAGATGAATAACTACAGCTCCATGTAAACCAAAATGAATATTCAATGGAAATTGACTCCTTCACGTAAAGAAACACTAACTTCAGGCTAGTTGGGAGTAATTATTCTACCCTTTATAAATCTGAGCACAACCAGGAAATGAATTGTTCCTGGAACAGTTATTGTTGGGGTTTTTTTTTGAACGGTACAAGCAGCTAAATGCAAACACAGAAGGGACAGTATAGAACAAACTAGTCTTCAAAATAGCCCGTTGAAAAATTGAATCAACAAGCTCAGCGTGCTTTATCTTGTGGACAGCAACAGGTGAAAGTTTGGAGCAGCTCGGGGGAGCAGCAGGATTTGTGGCGCTGGGAAAGCCCAACTCATCCGAGACGTGACCTGGGTCCCAACGGCAACACCAGGCAAAGATGTGAAGAGTGGGGCAGAGGACGATGACACAAATCGCTCTGTCATCGTCCCCTCCATCACGTTGTGGCTGCACAGAGCAGAGGACAAGCTGGACAAGCACCAACCTCCCCTGCAACGTCCCCGCTTACACGGATGGCTCATGGGCACAGATTTAAGCCTCCAAAACCTATCCTAAATGCTTAAGTTAAGACAAACCTGCTCCGTCTACCCCAGAATTCAGGTATGGGCCCTCTTCACAACCAGAGAAAGGATCAGGCACCTCGAGGAGAACGCTCTCCTCATTCCAAGAGCTCTCCAAGAGCATTTATAGGAACGTGGGTGGTTCCAGACACACGTTAGGATCAGTGAACTCCCTCCATGAGCTCAGCTCTTTCAATTATCACTCTCCATTTCTCCTGCCCAGCCCTCAGCGGACTTCTCCTGGTCCTGCAGCCCTTCCTCGCTTGCCCGTGCCTGGGGCTGCCGCTGCAGCGAGGAAAACAGCAGGAGGAACAAGGGAAGAAGTGACCACCTCTCACAAAGAGCAGCCTGGCAAGGCAACCGTGGAAGAGGAGTGAACTGAAAGACAATAGAGGGTAAAGAAATTCTGCTCCTCCTCCAGGACTCCCGGGGAAACAAAAAAAAGCATTGTTCCTTTAGTCGAGGTGTTGCTAACAAGCTACCGCTGAGGTTTTCTGCTGATGCGAGCTGATGCTCCACAGCAAGTACCGTTATTGCAAAGGGAAATATGTTTATACTTGTAATGTAGCATTTTCCAGCTGGAGACTTCCAGGACCTGCTGTTTTCCTCCAAATCTTTAGTCGATAAAGTAAGGAAATAAATGCATTAGAAGTAAAAAGACAATTCAGTGACAATTTAGCACCTGCTTTTCCATTTTGGTGGTACTGAGGGTATCTAACGACTTCCAAATGGACGTGAAATGTTTCTGAAGGAATCCCTGTGGCTTCAGCGAAACAGAGCCAGGACCTTGAGCCGAGAGATCCCTTACCTGAAGTGGTGTCCCAAGTTGAGCTCCGGAGCGAAAGGTTTGTCGGTGACAATCGTGGTGCCGACGCCGGTGGCCTGGACGGGGATGACGTAGCTACGGCTGTCCCGTATGAAGAGGTTCACCTCATCCTTGAATTTGTTGGTGTCATCCAAGTGTGCTATGATGGCAATGGACACCTCGCTCTCGGGGGGGATCACTCCTTCGCTGGGTTCAATCCTCCAGCACGAGTTTTTGCCAGCCTGCAAGACAAGCCAGATGTAACTCTGGAGGGAAATAACAAGCCCTGGTCTCTTGTGGGACGCAGGGAAAAGATGGACAAAAGACATGAGGGTAAAAAACATAAAGGCTTGATTTCACTAAATCTAAGCTACAGCATCTGGAAGCAGCAACCATGCAGGAGCTTAGACAACCTGTATTTTCCCTTCGTTTAACAAACTCACTTCATTAACCCAGTTTTGCCCAAGTCAAGGGATTTTCATCCTCAGGAGAAGGTTATTCCCCCTCCAGTCTCAGAGCACACGTGCCAAGAGAAGGTATTTGTCTCTCCCAGCTTCCCAGCAGCAGCGGTCAGGTTTGCATCAGGGTGTTCATGGTACCTGCACCACAGCCTGTTGCTGCCTTGGGGACGACAGGCATTACTCACCCAAAATTCTGCAGTATTTTAAGAGAAGTTTTTTCCTTGTTTGAATAGAAAGCAACGATGTACTTGGAGGCCTGACGTGATGCAGGCAAGTGCTGGAGTTTCCATCCGTCAGGGCTGGCAGCCCTGAGCTCTAACAGGACCAGCTCAAGGGAGAAGAGCATCAGAAAAACCAAGCAGCACTTGGGAAGCATTTTAAAAACCACCTCTGCTAACAAGGGTAAGACTAGTTGGAGGCCAGGGAAGCAATAACTTGCTGAATTGCCCCAGGTACAATAACTTCTGCCTGGGAAGCAGGTGAGCTCGGCGTGTCTGCATCCCAGGACAGAGCACGCCACAGGCAGCGCCATTATTCCAGACACCAGCAACGTTAATGAACGCGGCTCTATCGAATTTGTCCTCTGGAGCTACAAGAGTGAGGCTTAAAAGGCAAGAATGGGCTGGAGGAAAGCGGTTGGCACGGGGGCATTGCTGACCACGGAGGATCTCACCAGCTCTCTTCTGCTGTCCCTGCAAGTTGCCATCAGCCAAGGGCTACCTGGCCAACACGTTCAGCCCGAGCCGGTGGGTGTTTGGTTTTCCCTGACACGAACGTACAACGTTTCCTCTGATGCGTGCTGACACAGGGTAGGTCGCTTTGAAAAGGAGACCTGAGAGCTCTGCTCCAGAGGTGAATCTGCGAGTCTGCTATCTGACAAAGCTCATTTATCAAAGCTTGGCAACAAGCCGGGCAGTAAATTGTACCCATGAAACTATTACCGAGGAATAATGATAGGCTGTCTTGATGGAGCCAGGCTCTGAATTTCCCAGGGTGACCCAGCACAGAGCCACCGTGCCCTGCCAGGCCAACAGCCCGCTCCAGAGGAGCGGCATTCGTGTCGCGTCCTCATTCTTTCAGTTAGCATTTGGTGCGGGTCCAAGGGAGGGCACAGCGCGTCGCTGAACAGGAGACCTGCCAGGATCAAAAAGCTCTGCGGGGCCAGATCCGTTCACGTTTCTAGGTCAGCTCCTGCCCACACCGATCCAGGCTATGCCTCAGAGAGAAGAAATCTCTTGGAGCTACATTTAAAAAAAATAAAATAATCCCACACACACTTTGAAGACCTAGATCGAACTTCTGGTAGCAGCCCTACGACTTGGTTATCCTTGGATGCTCTGGAAAATGATGCACCAGCTGTGTGCGCTGGATCGACAAAGAGCGGCTATTTCTGTCCTCTAGGATCTTGCACTGTCGGACATCAGAGTCCCCAGCGCCAGGCAAGGGTTGGGAGCAATCACTTAATCACAAAGTTCAATGCTCAGGTCATTTGCTGCTCCCAGGACAGACTTCCATTGCGAATAAGAGCTGCCAAAATTTGGTTATAACGACACCAGGACGCATCTGAGAGAGGGATGGACGGATGGACGCCCTACGGAACGACTTAGGAGCCAGCACACTCTGTTCTCTCGAAGCTACTCAAAGCCAGTTAATTAAAGCGATCTGGTCGCTCCTGTGCAAGAGGAAGCAGAATTCACTAGTAAAGCCGTGGCTGTACTTTACTCAGCTGTAGCTCTTAGGACAGCATTCACACCCAACACTCCTCCCAGAGGTTGCACGTGAAAGGGAAATAAATCCCATTCTCCATCAGTCGTGCTTGGAGCCTCATCCCAGGGCTTTCAGCAGCGCCCGCGTTCTTCATTTCAAAGCTACTCTTGATCTGCACAAGCTGCCAGTGGCAGAAAACAACTCCCAAGAGCATCGAGCCCCAGGAGGAGGTGGAGATCAGAGCGTGAGGCTGGTTAGATGCTCCCACCACCAGCCAACCTCCTCCCAGCACCTCCGCACCACCATCCCCTGGGCAAAAGCACGGGGACCGCTTGGGTTTAGCCTCTCTCCTGGAGCACCGTCAAGGGGATGTTTTATGAAATCGAGAGGCAGAGCCTCTAGAGCCAGCAAAAAATAAACCAAAATTCAAGCATGGCACTGGGCTGCTGCAGAATACGACGTTTAAGAACCAAACCCCTCCTGCTTTTCTTTTGGGCAGAGCGTTCAGCCGAGTCACTCTTGCTTGTAGGCGCACACCCGCTCTGAAGTCATCTACCCTTCTTTCATTCAGTTGGGTGCAGCACAACACAGTGCGTTTCGTTGCCCTCGACAAGCAGAATAATTTCTTCAATTGCCATTTCGAAACGGCACGATCTCATAAAAGAGATCTGACGTGATAAAATACCCAAACTCTCCACCGCAGCCAGGTTTCGGGCATCTTTTCCAAGGTCTCCTAAGCCTGCATGACACTGGGAGGGACACAGCCTTCCACCTTCATCAGGTTTGGGTACAACTGGTCATCATCACAAGACTGGATGCACTTGGCCATGACCCCTGTTAATAAGTGATATCGTGTGTTTCCAGGCAGGGTTGGCTACAATAAATGGTTCCCCCTCCAGCTCATGCAAGAATAAATTGGGTGGAAATCATCAAAGGACAGCCTTTTAGACTTAAACCATTGGTCTAAGTCTAAAAGTGAGCTTTTGGAGCAGGGGGAACAGCTCTGGAAAGAGTACAACTCATGCATCTTCCAAAGTTGTGCTCACCTTGGGAGAACCCATGTATTGAGGACCAGGGCTGCCCACAGTTGATCTAACACTCATTTCTAAATAGCTCTCAGGTATCATTTGAAGGGCACAGCTCTGCCTGCCTGTGTCTCACCACGAGCAAACACTGACGGGCTGGCTAATTATTCAGATGCTTGGGGGAAAAAAAAAAGGAAGAAAAAAAGTAATTTAGATTTAAAATCCACCCGTCTTGCCAATTCAAGGCTGCTCCGACTACAGCGAGAACAGTTGGAGAGAGCTACAAAAACAATGCCGACACGCTCCTCAAAGCCTTTCCCTCCCCGCAGCCTGCTCAGATAACAACAAAATCATCCATCATCCCGAACGAGTAAGAGAACCGCTGAAGAACCAGCCCTTCACCGGCACCGCTTTTAATTTTATCGCCGTGTTTTGCCGTCTCCCCGTATGGCCGTTTCTTTTAATAAAGGGCACGTCGTCAAAAGCAATGAAATCAGTAAAGAAAACAAGCCCCGTGCTAATAAAAATGGGGGCTGCATGTTCTCTCCTTGCTTCCACCACGTTTGACCAAGAGCCTTTATGCACTGCCTGAAAATCAGATGACTTTTCTCCAGTGAATCCCAGGGAGAAGGCAAAACGCTACAGCTTTATTTTATTATTGTCATTTTTTTTTTAAATAAGCAAAACTCGGTCTCATCTGCAAGGCCAGCTCCAGTCAAATCTGACGGCATCTCAGCCCTGGGAAGGTGGAAGGGGACAATCCTGAAGAAGATGACACACCTGGCGGCACGACCCCACTGCTGGAAACCAGGCAGCGAGCTCCATCAGGGGAACACAGTCCGTACCAGGGATGTCAAGGATGGGGTGAAAGGAGACCAAAATTAGGAAGCAGAGCACCACCACTGGGAAAGGAAGCTCTGAAAAAAAAGGTTTTTCTCTTTCCTCCCTCATCTGAAGGCACCGGGAAAGCACCGCTTGCCTCCCTGCGGTGGCACAGAACGGACCCAGCACGGGGGTTCTGCAGGCAGGAGAAAGCTGGCACTGATTAACAAAAATCACACCCCAGGCCCGTCTTCTCTTTCCTGATCACACAGGCACGATACGCAGCTGCCTTCTGTGATGCTGAGAGATGTCATTCTCAGCAGCCAAATAAAAGACCCCCGAGAAGACAGAGTGACAACAAACAAGTGGGAAATGATCAACCAACGGTGCCTTTTTTTTTTTTCTTTTCTTCTCTGCCTTTCCTCAGGGAGAGCAAACACTTCCATTAATCAACGACAGCTCTTCTGCACTTGTCAATACGGCAAAAATCAGACACTTCAGGAGACGGGAAAAGATCGCAGGGGCAGCAAGGAGGAGAAGCAAAAGCCTTCTTCAGCAGGTCGCATCGCCCCCAGCTAAGCTGCAACAGCCCCTTCACGGTTACCTATTCCTCCAGGCTTTTCTACCCAAGGAAAAGACAAACCCTTCGCTTGCTGGATCCAGAGGATGCTCTACCAGGGCTGCCCGGCAGCTGGGAAAGCAACCTGGCCAAGAAAAACACATCAGCCACACAACTTGAGGGATGAGCATGGAATAACACACTAGTTCCAAGGATCACAGAGCTGCAGATACCCCGGCAAGCAGGGATAAGCCAACAAGAGTACCAGGGTATGAAGCTCCTACTCTCCTCTTCAGGCCCAAAAAAACCCATCTCAGGGCACAGCTTTGGGACTCATAGAACAGACTCAACTCAACCAAGGGAGAGAAGAAGAAAAGGGTAGTCCAGGTAATTCCATAAACCACTAAATCAAAGTGAAGTTGTCCACAAAAAAACCCCAACAAAACATCTCTGCTTGTTCAGATAATGCTCCTTTCTGCCATAAAGCAAGCTTGAATTGACAGGAGCAGCAGCTTGCAGGTGATGGTTAAGGATTCCAGCAGCACGGCCATCTGCATTACAGCATTTTCCTTTTCGGGTTCAAACAAGACGCCAGCCTTTTTGCTTGCCCTGTTTCTGCCCCTGAATTTAATCTCATTCTGTTTGTTGAGCTGCCAGGCAGCGTGCTGTAACGCTGCTGATCCAACCGCCGTTGCGAAAGTTTCGATCGATAGCTCTTCTCTTTCAAGCGGGGACCGTAATCTATTATCTTGACTGCAAACAGCTACGGGTTTGAGGTTAGCCATCAGCTGGGAGACACGGAAATCACAGCTCACCCTCCTGCAGAAACCTCCGAGTAATGAAATCAAGGCAGCAGCTTTAGCATCTTAGGGAACACAAGCCTTGGGTTGAAGGGTACGAGCAATGGAAGGACACCTAAAACCCCCACCAGTAAGGCGAAGGGACAGCTGGATCAGGTCTACACATACAGGTCACCCCGTCACCCGACTACATCTCAAATTTGAGCTCCAAAAATGATTCGGTCCTCTCGCCTTCCCATCGATAAAACTGCCTGGCTGCAGCAAAGGGCAAAACTTCCACTGAGGCAGCAGAACAGCCCCAAAGTCAGCAGCTGCTGAGGGCGAGGGAAGCGGCGCGAGCACGTCTCGCCCGCTGCGGTGCTGCTCCCATCCAGGCAGGCTCAGCATCACGGCGCTGAAGAGCCCTTGTGGAAACAGCTGATGGAGCAGGTTCTCAGGATCTGCTTCCTTGAAGGTCCTCGTGATAGCAGCAGCTGCCCTGAAAAGCCAAGATGCTCACCCCAGGGTAAGCTAACCCTAGGAGTCAGCAGAGCCCATTTTTACTGCAGGGAACATCCCTGAACCACCGCAGACTGTTCTGGTGGTTGATTAGGCAGAATATTTGCAGAGATTGCAGTGACGCAGGGTGGGATTTGTTGCCCAAGCCCATATGTTAGGCAGATCTACCTGGTGAGACACTGGAACAGGTTGCCCAGACAAGCAACGGATGGCTCATCCCTGGAAATGTTCAAGCTCAGGCTGGATGGAGCTCTGAGCAACCTGGAGGTGTCCCTGCCCATGGGGAGGTGGAACGAGACGGTCTTGCAAGTCCCTTCCAACCCAAACCATTCTGTGATTCTGTGATTCTACATCCTGCAAGCCCCCTTGCCCGTGGGAGCGGGGAGGGAAAGCATCACACCACGAAAGCCGAACCAAAAGAGCTCTGCGGGTCAGTGCCTGGCACGTGCAAACCTCAGCGTTTACACATCTGTACCACCCCTCGAGGTGGCCTGCTCTCTGCAGGGACGCAAACAGGTTTTGTTTGTGGAGGTCTTGGGAATTTTCCCACTTGGAGGTTACGATTACCTCCCAAACAGCTGGAAAAGCAAGCAAGGGGGAAATTCAGCTCCCTCCTCCTCGGCCAAGCGGAGCGGCCAAGCTCTCCTCCTCCTTGGCAGCTTGGTGCACAACGCAGGCTCAGTCAACTAAATAGCTTTTTTTTTTCTGCAGCCAGGCTCTGTGACACCACGGAGTTCACAGGCTCCACACATACCCGGCCCTCATAAGTAGAATTTTGTGCAACAAAATTCTGAGAAACCCACCTCACTGTGAGCACTTTGAGAACAGACCTCACGCCCTGCTCTCTAGCGCTAGCAGCAGTTTGACTCAAAGCAGATGCAGACGTGCCTTTTCAGGAGCAAAGGGCCACAGGGTTCTCCTGGTCCCAGAGCTCCAAACCCATGACTAAACGCCTTCTGCAAAGGGAGAACCTGTAAAAAATTCTCCAGGCTAATTTCTGCTCAAATATCTATGCAAATTCTCCGTTTGACTGAGGGGTGTCCCAGCGAAAACTGGCCCCAGAGCCAGGCTCCTCTTGCCACATTGCGATGGAATATTTTGCTTTCTCTCAAGACGGCGATACGGAAACATTGCATGTAACAACCAAATCACAGGCTGCTACTGATCTTGGAAAACAGCCCCCAAGACACTTACCATCTCCGCTGAGAAGGACGCAGGGATGAGAGTCTGATTGGAGAGGCGGAGAGTTTGGGAAGCATCCTGCAGAACTTGGATATTGCCGAAATTTATCTTGCTCGGATGCACATAGACAACTGGTCCTTCTCCGATGCTCACTAAATGGATTTTCTGCTCCGGCAAGCAGGTGGGAAAGATCAAAAAGAACGAGGAATGTTTTAAAAAGTCGACATAGCTCTAAGGGTAACTCCTAGACTAGGGGATAACGATGGCTGGTTGAAGTTTTTGGTGTTCTAAGCTTGACTGAAGCAAGTGTGGGATCTGGAGCGATCCCACCCGAAAGCCACAAGCTCCCGTCAGCAGGGCAGAAGGAAATTCTGTTCCCAGGCTTGTTTTTCACGCTTCTTCCAGATGTTGCCCACACCTCCTATTGCCCAAACCTCTCTCCCCTGACTTCTGCCCCTTCACAGCCACATCTGGACAGTAACTTCTTCAACATCCCCCAAACCAGACCTGCGAGTTACAGCAGCAAAGCCGGCTCTTCAGGTAGAGATTGTACAGTTTAGTCACCTCTGATTTGTGCTTAAGGGTATTCCTGGTATTATAGGAATAACACGCATTAATGAAATTCCCTCGGTCAAGCGCTGTTTTGGTTTTCTCTTGCAGAAGTGGCACAGGCTATTGGAGAAAGAATGTGGGTCCCTTTGCTAAATGGTCTTCTCACATCACTTAAAAACCAGGAGGATTTATCCAGTCCAGCTGGATTCACTGGTTCCAGACACACAAAAAACTCTTAAACAGGGTCTGAATAAAACTCCCCAACGCTGCCGAGGCTCTGTATGACTCACTGGAGGGCACGGGGCATGATTTAGCCACAAAAGAAACCCATGATGTAAAAAGCTTTAATGATGTCTGACACGAGGAAATGGCATTGACAGCTGTCAGAATCACTAGTCCAGCTCAGCCAGAAGAAACAGCATCCAAAAATGTTCATCCCTCGACAGGACATTAAAAAAAAAAAAAAAATAATCACGTACAGAGGCTGGTACCTTCAAAATAAGGAGCTGAAGCCACGTACGATGATGGATCTTTTAACCTTTGGGGTGAAGGGAGGCGCAGAGAGCTGCAGCCTGGCTGATGCTACCCAAAGCTCTGGGGAAGGAGGAGCTGGAGGGAAGAGCTGTGCCTCGTCCTTACGGACGCGCAGTCACCCGCAAACAAAACACCAGAGCCATGGAGGGACCCTACACGACCTGGGTAAAACGATGTGGATGATATTTCCCCTAACGCTGTACAGGCTTGCTCTTGAGGCCAGATGGCATAAGCTAAGGTAACAAGAGCAAGCTCATGTTTTGCTTTATTGGAATGCACCGTGGCGACTCCCAAGGTCAGATTTGCATCGTACGATCCGTAACGGGTACGATTTGCAGCCAAAAACTCGTGTCTGTGCCAACAGACCCAGTAATGCTGGATGCTGGCAGCGGCCGAGCATAAACTCGGTGTTAAAAATCCACTCAAAGGGGTGCGCAGCTTGGCTCAATCTCGTTTCTATTTGCTTCTTTCGGGACAGCTGAGCTGAGTTTTGGGTAAAAGCATGGATATATTCATGTCCAAATAATAAAAAAAAATTAAATAAGATTAAGGTACAGTTTGAAACCAAGTTGTTAATGTGAGGGTAAAAGCTTTGCAAGAAAATATAGCTGAAAAGTAAGTGGACAGTTAAGCAACTGGTAATTCTAGTGGGGAGAAACCCTCCTTTTGCAGGCAAAGATGCCTCGTATTGGTGATCAATTGGGGTGTCAAACCTCAAACTTCCCTGGTCTTCCCATCGACTGGTCTACGTGAACATCCACAACGGCCTGGGCTGACATGTTTGGGGGCACCCAGGGGACTCTGCAGCACCCTTCCCCTTCGTTTTAATGCAAGTTTAAATCCCTGCAACTACTTTTCAAAATGCCAGCCCGTCCTCCCTGTTACAGGAACCTGCTGCCATCCTCTTGCAGGCTCAGAGAGAGGACGAGGCGTTTTACAACAGCTGCTTCAAAAGTTAATGTTGTTTCCAATTATTCGTCAGCTAAAATTTGTTCTTGATTTCAGCTGGACAAAGCCAGGACACCACACAGAACGTTCTCTCACCTACGTTGCCGTTGCTGCTGTTGTGCATGCCTGAATGCAAACAGCATCTTTTAGGAGGCTTTAGGCCAGGAAAGCTTTGTCTCATCCATTCCCAGCAGTGCAGAGACTCGTGTGTCTTTGGCTGGGGCTTTGGGCAAAGAGATCTGATGGATATTTCTCAGGTGTGACGGGCCCGAGGTGCAGAAAAGCTTAAATCCATTGCCTGCACCATCTATTACAAGTTCTTCTTTGCCCCGCTACGCTTCGCGCCCCGCCAAGAAGAGCGAACACAAAGGCACAATGTCCCCCAGCAACTCACCAGCGGGGATCCTTCACTCCCAAACACTTCGACACAAGCAACCGTGTCCTGCTGTCCCGTCACCTGGGCTTCCAGTGACAACGGCAACTCCACCGAGCTCCGGGGCTGGACAATGCCGCCCGCCGCGGGGCTGGAGAACCGCACAGCAGCACCCTTCTTGTGTTTCTGTAAGGGATCAAATGCAACTTCAGAGCGACCTTTGAAGAAACTTGGAGCTCCTTAACACCCACCGCGACGGAGGCTCGCAAGAGTCCTTCGGAGAAAGCAGCAAGGCACAAAACAAGACGCAAGGCACGTATGGGCTTAGCATCCTCCTTGCAGCAGCTTTTCACAACCCGGCACGAAAGCCCCCCAAACTAGAATATAGGCTGCTTCCTGAAGAGTATAGACTGCTTCTTGACATTTAGAGTCAGCTTCTATTTTTAGCCAACCTCACATCCAAATGAAAACCAAGGAGGTCTTATCCAACCCCCTGTTTTCCCCTACCGAACCCCCCCGATGACGCCTGAGGGCAGGAGGTGCCAAACCTGAGGGAGCAGGCTGTAGCAGCCGGGAAGATCGCTGTTGTTCACCAGGGTCAGCGTCTGCAGAGAAGGCAATTTCAGGAAGCACCGTCCGAACGTCACGACGGGGTTGAGCGCTCGCAGCGGAGGAACGAGGCACCTAGGGCAAAGAGGTGGCCAGGAGGGAATGAAGGATCCCGAGAGAACGTAGAACTTGTTTACTTCCCAAGAGCGTGAAATGGAACGTAACACATTTGTCACCGCCAAATAGGCATTTTATACCCTTGCAGCGATAAACAGCCCTTCACTTCCACTTTATTCAACAGCTTCCTGTAAAGAAGGGGTAAACCCAGAGGCTCAGCATTTCAGAGACCGAGCATTTTGGAGCGAAGTGCCCTGTCCCAGAGCTGTCTGATAGACACTTATGCCCCAGGAGGCTTGTGAGGACCCTCCCAACGGTCCCAGCAAGGCTTGAGCTCCAGGGGAGCCTTCCCACTCAGGACTCAGCAAGCCACAAGGAACACAAGACTCCAGTGTCTCAGTAACAACGATTGCCTTCTCTCCCACGCCGCTGGCGCCCTGTCTGAAAACTCCGTTATTTGCCCTGAGCACGGAGAGAACAAGCCACCACCTTCACTGATGCAGCGGGTGATCACCCTCTCCCAGTTCCTACAGCTGCCTCGGTCCTTCGCTCCCATTTTCACTTGTTTTACTAAATTACTGGCTGGATGACACTGCTCCGGCGAGGGAACAGCACCAGCGAAGCGCATCCCTCTTGTAATTAAACTGACACCCGCTGCAGCACAACAGGATTAAACCTGGCTGCAGCACAAACAACTTTTGCCTTAAGTCTGAGAACACGAATGCTCAAAAGAATCAGATGGAAGCAGAGAAACCCCAGCTCATCTTCCATATCAAGGAAGGACTGGTTTCCCCTTCACATGATCTTGCCTCAATTTTTCCCTCACCAGCCCCTTTCCCTTCATTAACCGAACCAGACGTCGGCTTTCAGCTGGCACAAGCCCAGGAAGAAGAGGAGGCCCTTTGGAAATTTGTTAGCAGAATAGAAGCAAGCCGATAATGAATAGAATTGCTTTAGAAAAACGCTCAGGGCCATGCACAGGTGCTCCTCAACATGGGCTGCTCTCAAAGCCCTGCTGCTCTCCTAGCTAGCTGGGCAGAAGGAGCTCATTAAGCAACACTTCTTGTTTGGAGCCGGAGCCAGCAAACTACGTGCGAGGCAGCGTCGCTGGTGATGGATGCACGAGGAGAGACGCTGAGCTGTGGGGAAAGCGCCGGTACCTGGCCGTGAGGGGCAGCGCCAACACCTCCTTGCCGACACCATCCACGTCCACCACGAGTGCCAGCTCGTAACTCCTCACCGTGTTGGAACACAGGGTGACCTGGAAGAGAAGAGCGGCAGATACTTGCTGGCTCCCCAAAGCCGTCCTTCCCGTGTGGCGTCCTCCGGTTCTTGTTCCGCCGTGCGGAAAAGGGAGGATTTTGCCCTAATTCTTCTGCTGGTCCGTGCAGCTGAAGTCTTCTGACAATATCCAATTTGCTAAACACACTTGCGGTTATCGGGGCACACGTAAGGCAAATTAAAGCACAATTCATCTAACGCTCTGCTCACCCCTATATTAAAATTAAAGGGCTCATTTTTACTACAACAGCATAAATCCAGAAGAAACCCGCAGCCTTCAAGAGATGAGTTCAGCGTTACAGCGGGAAGCCAAGGGCAGGTGAACAGCAGCCGCTCTGCCCTTCATGGCTTTCTCAGTCCTCACTGGAGATCGCCGCAGCGAACACAGCTCCTTCCACTCAACAGCAGAGGAGAAAAAAGACCAGGAAGAACAACAAACCGCTTTATACGCTGACATCTCTCCTTTTTAACAGCCACCTACCGTCCTCATCCTTCCTCTACCCACTTTAAATCATAGAAACTGCTCTAGGGAGCTCTCAAAACCACACAAATGACTTTCTGTCCTTGACCGTACCATACATGACCTTCAATTTAGGATTTTGGGATACATAATGGCGCCCCTTTAGGAAAGCCCAGAGTAATCCAGCTAACAAAAGCCTAATGCTAGTAAAGCAGGTAGTTTTCTTGCTCAAATCTAGATGTACAGGAGCCCTCCCATATATCAGCTGAAGCACAACCGGCCGGACTCTTCCCATACCTGGATATCCAGGACGCCGTGGGAGCGGATGGTTCCGCTGCAAGGCCTGATGGTAAATTCGGTCGGCTCGGCCCAACCTCGGGTTCTCTTTCTCCAGGATGGGCGAGGGCTGCTCACGAGCCGAGTGAAGACGGTAATGCTGGGCTGCCCCGAGCCGTCCCCGGGAATGCGAAGCCTGAAGGACATGGGCACCAAGGAGGTGTTGGTGAGGCGACACGACAGCGTGCGAGGAAAGCCTGAGGAAATGACACAAAAATGGGTTTAGCCCAGGAATACCCTGTTACAGATAAAACTGTGCTTGGAATTCAGCTCTTTTCAGTCTGAATTACTGCTAATCAAGAAGCTAAGAGAGGAATTAATCACCACTTCAGTTCCCCCAAGAACAGAAATTGCTTCCTTGGCAATGCTGGACACCAGAAGTTTCTTTCTCTCTTTGAGGAGCTCTCTCAGCCGCCCCAAACTAGCACTGGTTATTTCTCACTTGAGCGTGCATCCAGATCGCCCATTTATTCTGAAAATTCAATCCATGAGATTCCCTGTTAAGCCTGCAAACATTCCCACAGGCTTTTTTATGCGAAAGCATAAAAATAAAAACCATAAAAAGCATATGTTGTCATCGAGAAGCTACGACAAAAGGAAGGATGAAATCGGGAGCTACGGCACGATGCAAAGCACTTTAACGGAATTTCTTTAGGTAGGATCCTTGAAGCGTCTCCTGTTTTGGGACAACACGGCTGAGCCCATGGCAGCTCTGGAGAGCTGGAGACAAACCTGATGCTTTGTCACCTTCACCCAACAAGTGGGGACATCACGCCCACACCTCCTCCAAAGGTTCACCTCATTCTAGCTTTTATACTTGGTGTCCATAGTGGAAAACCAGGGACCTTGTGCACACAACCTGCTCTGGAGTGTCCGTCTGGCCAGCTCTGCAAGAAAAATCCATCTCCCATGGCCTGCTTATCAAAGGTGAGTTGAATTCCAACGGGGAGGAGAGCCAATCCCAGACACATTAGGTAGTTTCTGCGTGCCCATCAGCTCTGACCATCGCCCACCTCCCGCAAGGAGGCAGGAGGCGCAGAGAAAAATATAAAAAAGGACGGACACAAGACCCCGCAATCCCAAACGAGACTCAAGTCGGCAGATGCAGACCACAGTTAAAAGAAGCAAAAAGTAAAAATAAATACAATAGCTGCCTTCAGCTGAAAAGGCCTTATTAATGAAGTCAGATGAAGTAGGATGAATCTCCTTGTTACATAACCATGGCGCTGCCTGGTGCCTTTCTTGTTGGTTTATTTATTCAAAAGGAAATCAAGAAGTGGCAGAGCGGGGATGTAGGGAGGGGAGGGAGCAGCTCAAGAAAGGTAATGAGTTTTCTTAAAAAGTCCACAAAACCAGCATGAAAACACAGAGGCATCCTGGGTGCAGAACGATAATGGCCCTTCAATCAATCCACAATTGATTTCACATTTAAATGTTGGATCATCTCAGGGAAAAAAAAAAAAAGCCTTTTGTGAGAGTGAGAACCAGCAATCTGCATTTCAATGGAGACGCTCTGGATGCTCAGCAGCCAGGCTGTCAGCAGAGCCCGGCTTTTGGTGGGGAAGGAGAAGGAGCCCACATCTCTGAGGACATCAGATGCAGCCACTGCCTGGGCAGTGACACGGGGCTGCAATCGCAGCACTAATTAGCATCTCACACTGAAGGTGGGGTGAGTACATGCAACAAGAACATTTACCCAAAGCAGGCTTTACTAGAGGCTAGTACGCGGCTTCAGCTCCCTTCTCTTGCACCCACACCCCTGGGCTCTTCCAGGACAAGAACTGTCTCAGCCATTCTGCTGCCAAGGATCGGGAGGTTGAGGCTGAGCAGACTAGGAGGGACACCAGAAAATACTGACTTTCTATTCCATTGCTCCTCTTGGGTCTCACGATGGCACACCACCACCTAAGCAACCAGCAGCCCTGGGTTTCAACACCCTGAAGGAGGAAGGCGAGTGACGGACACTCCAATGTCCAAGAGCTCTGTTTGGGGTCCAAGCCCAGGGCGCACTCACCGAAGGAGACGTCACCGAAGTCGAGGGAAGGCACGTCGAAATGAAAAGTTGGTCCGATGACACAGCCCCTGTGAGGACAGAGAGAGGCAGAGGAGGCATTAGCTTGCTAAAAGAGAATCAGAAAGTCTTCAGAGGTTTTGTTACGACTCGGACAGGTAAAAGCTGGTCTGGGAACCCCTGCAGGTTTCACATCAGCCCCTCACCCTCGTGTCCAGCGCAGTGGCCGTGAGGACAAGAGGCGGGCAAAGCAGAGCTGCTGGCTTTGGGCACCACGTTACTGCTGGCCCTGCACAAGTGACAGCTCTGTGCCTCAGTTTCCCCATCTATAATGGGATGGACAGACATCCACACAAAAGTGAGCTCAATAACTAAAACCAACCCTTGAAGCTGCAGAACGTTCGTTTCATTGATTTCACGGCTGACACCAATCGATGCCAGCTCTGCCTCTTAGTTAAAAATGAAGGGCCGGGGAAACGGTGCCTTCTAGTTTTATTTGCAGGACTGCAGATAAAGGGTCTGTTGGGCACAGGAACAGTCCCCAGCATCCCGCGGGAGGGACCTGCGTTGATCTGTGCTGTCCCATGCCCAGCCTCCCTTTCCGAACGCCAAAGAAACGAGCATTCAGGGCTTTGTAAGGTTGGTTTCCAAGTAGGGAATAATCACCCGTAGTTTGGGCATCGTCCAATCTCGTGAATCAATAAACACTCAAAAACTTGACTTTCAGGAGTTTCAATCCAATTCTCGGGGATGAAACAGTTCCTAAGTGAGGGAGCAAATCCTTGCGGCTGCAGTTCCTTCTCCAAAGACCTCACATAATCAGAATTAACCTCCCAAGCCCTAACTGACTCCTCTGGACGGGGCAGGAATGATTCACCTCGCGGGAGATGATGGAAAACTACCTCCAAACCCACCCATGTCTGGGGATCACACTGGGAAACTGCCAAGGATGAGCCTTGCCAGGCAAGGGGGCGAAACGACGGCCATTTCTGCTGAGCGCACCAAAGCTCTGCTCAAGCAAGTTAAACCTGAACGCTTGCCCAGAAGGCTCAGGCGAGGAGCCAAGCCCAGGCTCCATGCACCATGGCTGATAACCGTGCAGCTTGCAGGAAAAAAGGGGGGAAAGGCAGCATTTTTGGCAACAACCATGGTTTATGGCAGCATTAAGTAACGTGCTTGGGGAGATCAGGGTCTTTGCAGAGCAGGAAGGGTAACGCAAGGTGGGAGAGAAACCACTTGAACGTCCATCCTCATTCCTTCCTCTGCAGCCCCGTGTCCCCACCAGCCAGCTCGCCCCCATTCAGAAGATCTGGGAGCTTTTCTCAATGGAGGATTAAACCCAGCGCCTAAAACCTCCCCAGGAGAGAGGCTCGGCTTGCCCAGATTGGGTGGAGATCTCCAAGGAGTTTGGAAACAGCTTGAGCGGTGGAGCTGGAGAACGGGGGCTGGATGGAAGTGCTCATGGCTGGGTTGGACAGGGCTTTGAGCACCCTGGTCTGGTGGGAGGTGTCCCTCCCCATGGCAGGTGGTTGGAACGAGATCATCTTGAAGGTTCCTTCCAACCCAAACCACGCTATGAGAGGGAACCTTGGTGAGCACAGCGAGCGTTAGTGGGGAGAAAAAAAGAACCAGCTGATCTGGTCGTGGGGAAGCCAAAAAGATGAGTGTTCTGCTGATAACTCTCTCCTTCCCCAGGAGCAAGGCCACTGCAGGGCAGCAGCAGCGGGCACCGTCCAAGCGATGCTGCATTCTACCTGCGACAAGCGCATCTTCGCAAGCAAAACCTGCCCTTGCTCAAGGAGAAAGCTGCTTATGCAATCACATCCCGTGACCAATTTTGGGGGAGGAGCAGAGGGGGATAAATTCTTGGATTGTGAAATGTTCCCTCTCGATTTCCAAAAAAAGCAGCACTTTCCCTCCAAACACAAAGGCAACATAATTCTCCCACTGAGGTCAACAGACCTACTCACCACTCCTCTCGCAAAGTAATAACCTTCTCGTTCTTTTTTTATCCGTTTTCATTACCTTATTGGTAAAATCGACTGCAGATTCCCTTACTGCCATCATCTAGCGCCTCCCAACAGCAGCAGCCTGGGAGACACGGCCAGCCCCAAAGCTCCAGAGCACCCAGCATCACCTCTCCTGCCCACCCCACGCTGCTGAGATCCCGAGAAATGAGCTTTGCCTCTCCTGCCGCCAGCTTTGCCACTCCCCCCCGCCTTCTCCCGGTTGCTCAGCGAGGATTATCCCTGGCAGCGGCACCAGCCCAGGGGATGATGTCCACGTCCTTGTGCCCGTGCTTGCCGCAGAGCTTCCCCGTCTCCCGCATCAGCGCTTCTCCGCCCGCGGGAAGGAGGTTCTGCACAAGAGCCGGGAGGACGGCTTGTCCCAACGCGTTAGCGTGAGACATGGTGAGGCTGCTGCTACCCGTTTCGTGTAGATTATATTAAGAGAAGAGTTTAAAAACCCTCCTTCTGGCTGTAGCATCACCCAGGCTGGCCCATCATCAAAGCTGCTGCGTGTTCAGGTGGGACATCCCAAACCATCTCCTGCCCCAAGTTGGTACCATCACCCCGTCTGCCACAGCCCAAGGCGGAATGAACTACTTGTAGGAAGGAGTCATTCCAGCTCTTGAGCATCCAGACCAGGCAGCAGGTATCTCCATATATTTCCTTTACATCCCCCTGTCAATTTTTTCCCAGCCCCCCAAGCCACGGGGTCCTCACACAGAGACAAAAAAGGGTCACAAAAGGAACCTGCTGCTGCCAAATTCCGTGCGAACGGCATCCTGGAAAGTCACAGCATCACCTTGGCTCAACCAGAAAGGCCAAGCTGCTTCTCAGAGGGACCTAAGACTTGCAAAGTTAAACTGGGTACTGAGAGCACAAGCATAGGAGGCACAGTCATAGGAGACCCCACCTGCAATTCTGTGCCAGCTCTGGGCTCCTCGGCATGGGAAAGACGCGGACCTTTTGGAGCAGGTCTTAGCATGGGGATATTAGGATCAGACCCAAGACTAAGACCTTAGACAACTTTTTTTTACTCCACTCCATCATAAAATGAGCTAAGTGGGAGACGATTACCCAAGAATGTGCTCACCAAGCTCCTAGGACCCTCCTCCTCACCTGATCGTCAAGGTCACAGGCTCAGGCGATCCCTCCACATTGAACTTAAATTCTTCCATGAACTGCCCCAGGACGGTGGAAGTGAAGGAGATCCGGATGACCTGGAGCCCGCCTGGCAAAATGATGCCCTCCTGGGGGAGAAAGGTGAAGCACAAGCCCAGAGGTGTAGCTGGAGGGACCAAACTGAAGGAAGCATCGATGACTCCTTTGTTATGCAGCACCGCCTGCAGCAGCAAGAAAGTGAAATGGAAATACATAAGGAACCTTCCCTTCTTACAGAAGCCTGATTTGTCTTCTGATTAAACAATTAACATCTGTAAAAGGCAGAAGAAAATGTGTGCTGCTGCTGCTGCTGGGCAGAAATCAAAGAAAATACAAGAGGACAAATTTCAATTTTGGTTTTTGGTTAGGTTTGGTTTTTTCCCCCCATGCAAAGCAGCGGTAACTTCACTTAAACAGAGTCACTCTGGGTTTCTTCCAGCAGAGGAACTGCTCAGCATCACCGAAATGGCTCAGACTCGACTCTAAAACTGACGCGAGGCGGTTGCAGCACTATTAGAGAACCACCACACAACTGCTTCTGCTCCAGTCCTGCCAAGAGCAGAGCAAACACCACAGCGCTGCACTACCCGCAACGTCAGAGGCACTCCTCAGCTCTGCTAAAGTATATCATTTGGGTTTATTTTTTCTTTAACCTGATAAACTCCTTACTCTTTTCTCAATGAGACACGTCAGTAAAAGGATGAGCATGAAGCACATGGCAGCTCCCCCTATTCCAAAGGATTTCTCTTTCCTAAATACAGTCATCATCTCACATTTTCCCATCGTTAAACTGCAAATTTCGAGTCAAGCTGCATTTTATCGAACACTCGAGAGCTCCGCTGCCTCGAACAAGTGACACAACCCCGCGGGGCACTTGTTGAGTGGCGGCTCTTTTCACGCCGGGCGAGAAATGCCCAGGCCTGCCTGCGAGGAGCAGCAGGTTGTCAGTCACCAAACCTCCCCAAAGCGAAGCTGTGAAGTTGAGAACAACTCCCTCCTCTTGTGGGTTTTACATTTGAGTGAGAAATTCTACTTGGGGTTCAACGTGCTGAACCGAGGTTTCCCTCCGGTAGAGCTGCTTAGCACTAACAGCATCACCTGCTTCGTCACGTTTTCTCAAGTAACGAAAATAATAAATTGAGAGAGGGAATAAATAAAGTATCAGCACGAAAAATGCATAGAGGGTACAATATTTTGGTAAGAAAACACCTTAATGTGTCCTTCCCTGCCACAGCCAAGCTTTTGAAAGTGTCTGGCGTGATGTATTGCCTCATTTTTCTACCTCTTTTGGTTGCTCTATTTTTTTGTTTGTTTCTGCAGACGACACCATTGTGGGGGAGGCAAATATATAGAAAGTTCTTTTGCTTCCTTTCCAGCAATGCTTTTTCTCTTCGTAGATCCAGAGATGCACCAAGTCTGAAGAGGCACAGCTCCGAACCCGGAGGCTCCAACTCCCAGGAATCAGCAGGATGCGCTCGACTGAAAACTTTTTTTTAATAGATTTAAGTTCAGCCACTTTTTAACAGCCAGAGCATCAAGGTGCATCACACTAGGGCTGAAAAAAAGCCTCTTTTTGACCCAGCGTTGCTTTCACATGGGTTTATATTTTTGCACAAAGCTTCCCAGTTGATCTCAAAGGTCTCCAAAAAGCAACAACCAGGGCTTTGTGAACATCACATACGCCTTTGAGACCCCAGAAAAAGTATCCAGATTCTGTGAAACCCTCCCAAATTTGCCTATGTCAAATATGCCCTGCATGAATTACCAGAAACACCACATGTCGAGGTCCACGGCTGCCCTACGAACCCCTTGCCGCTCACCTCGTAGCTGTGCGTGGATCCAACAAAAACTTTCCCGATATCCAGCTCGGCGAAGCTGAAGCAGAGCCGGGGTCCGATGCCTTCCCCTTTGAGGCGCAGGGGCAGCCTGGTTTCGCGACCTGGGGAAGAGATTTCCACGTCAGGACAACAATTCCCTCCTGTATCCTGGATTTCTCAGGCTGCCACGATACTCATCCCTGACTCTGGGCAGAATAGGGCCAGGTCTGGATGCTTCAGGAAGAGATACAGGACCTTTCTCTTCTCTCAAGAGATAAGCCCTTGGCCTGGTTTCTAACCAACCTAAGTTGCTTGCAGGCAGAGCATCCGAGACGCTATTTTTTTTCCATAATCACAGAATGGTTTGGGTTCCAAGAGTCATTAAAGATCACTAGACCAGGTTGCTCAAAGCCCCGTCCTGCTACGATGACAAAGAGCAGGGTCTTTCAGCCTGAAGGCTCTGCCGAACCACCAGAGCAGCTCAAAATTCCCAAATTCCAGCTCAAATTCCAGCCTGGCTCTCCCTGCCATCCCATAGTACTCAGCATGGAAAGGGAGTAGCACAAGAAGAAAGTCCCAGAACTTGTATATAGAATCTCCACCGTAGCTTTGGGACAAAAATATTCCTCTTTCCTTCCTTTTGTGCAACGCTCATCATTTATTAAAGATGAAGAACTGAAGTTTGATTTTATTTTTTTTAAAATGCCTTCTACATAGTTATTCCAGAATGTCCAAAATGACTTCTTACTGCAAAGAGCAGCCCAGGTGTGACACCACAGCATCCAGATCACAACCCAAATTAAAAAAAAAAATTAAAAAAGAAGAAAAAAACACCCCCTGAAATAGCCTTTTCAACAATTACTGACTTTCTCATCTTGCAACCACAGGATGAAGATGTTTGATAATGTCCAAAACCAGAAAGGAAGAGCTTTTTGCTGAATTCATCCTTTTTTTTGAGTGGATCCAGCCAAAGCCCAGCTGGTCACAGAGATGAGAGTGATGTTTCACAGCTCAGGTGTTAATTGGAGGGCTGGGAATTTCTTTCACAGATCCTGTAAAAAGGGCAGTAGCGGGTGTTTACTGCAAAAAGATTCCTCAATCTCAGATCACGCGTGGCTTCGTTCTCATTAAAAGCCGTAAAAGGTCTTAGGAAACGGCAAAGATTTCCAAGCTTTTGGCCATGATCACGCATAGACACGTATCCCCTTCAGGAAATGGGTTTTGGAAGAAATCGGATGGAACCCAATACATTTCCACATGCAGAAAAACCTTAAAAATGAATAAATTAATTTTAGGTGCCTGAGCCCTGCGCCATGCGCTCCCTTCCAGCGCTCGAGAGCCGCCGCTTTATTTGCATGACTAACGAAGAAAGTTCATTTTGAGCTTCGATATTTGCCAAGAGCAAATCTCAAAACCGCTTTGAAACCGCCAGCTTTGCAAGTCACCCAAGTGCCGATTAGTCCTGTCCATCACCTGATCCAGAAGCATCTGCTGAGCAATTTATGGAGGCATCTACAAAAATTAAAAAAAATAAAGCGGAGGCCAGCAAAGCCCCTGGCCAGTGGGGCGTGAGATCCAGCTGCACGCCAGGGCAGAGCTTCCAAATATTCCCAGTAAGGGGCAAACACCGCCTGCAAATCATCCTCCAGAGGGATTTGTGACGGGCATGCAAATGCCTGAGGAAGGCAGTCGTGTTTCTTAGAGGAATCAAAAGCCAAATTAATTGGCTCCCTAGTTAAAGTCCGCTGTTTGCTGCTCGAAACGCATTTTGCACGCAGGGAACTTGACGCCGCGACAGCTTCCACCCTGACAGCTCTGTTTGTAAGGGATGGAGGGTAGGTGCATCAGTTAAATGACCTCCTCAAGGTCATCTTCCAAGGAGCCAGCGGAAGGTTTAAGCTCTCCTGAGGGCCCATCAGGGCCTTTCAAGAGCAAACTCATCTCTCTAAGCACAGATCATTAGCCCAGCTCTGTTCCCTAGGACTCCCAGATCAGCTCAAGGGTTGCGCACAAGTAGGTTTTGTTGGGTGTTTTTTTTAGTTTCTCTGCAATGAAGAAGCTCTCCTGGCTCGAGCCCTGGAGATCTCGCAGCAAAGTGATGGACAACCCCATCGCCAGAGCAAAAATAAAAAATAAATCCCAGAGCCAGCAGCACAGCGCCGAGCGAGGCATCCCTTGGGGGCAGCTTTTTTCCAATCGATCCTTCCCTTCCGTAGCTCTAACAGCCACAGCTGGTGGGCAGGAGAGACAGTTTGTTAACACAAGCCCTGGGTAATTACCGTCAGTGGCATTTGCCAAGTAAACCCCGCGCAATTACTGTATAAATAAAAAGCTCTTTCGTGATATTTGTATCCGTCGGCTCGGAGCAGTAAGGCTGGGGTAGTGATTTCAGCATCCTCCACAACACGAGCCTGGCTGCTGGAGGCCCATGGGTCACTTGGATGGGAAAAAAACCATAATATCCCCTGGATGAAAACCTGACAGCTCTTGAAAAAGACCTTAAGCAGCACCGCACGGAGACGCAGAGGACAGACAGGGTAACCCGAACCAGGCGGCTTGCTGCAAGCATCCCCTGCCCCGTGCTGGCACAGCAAAGCCATCACCTCTGTAAGGGCAGAGATGGTACAAACTCGGGCAAGTCAATGACAACCACTCCCAGAAAAAGAGACTTGACAGCACTTCTGTGAGACGGGACGAGCAGAAAGCTTGTCTGGCAGACCCCGACTTCCAAGGAGGGGGGGTTCAACCCTGCTGAGTACAGCCAGCCCCGAGCAACGCTGCCTGGGTGCACCATGGACTTGGAGCCAGAAGGTGACAATTTCCACGCCGGGAGAGAAGGACACGCTGGCCAGATGGTCCTTTCACAGGCACGCTGGCTCAGGTCTGGTAGCAGGAGGCAATCCAGGGTCTGAGAGCACATTTGTAACTCAGCTGCTGACACCTCCTTTCTTACAAGAAAGACTCATCTTGGAGGCAAATGGTCTATAGGGGCTCAGTGTTTGCCCACTAAAGCTGTTTTGCTCTGTAATTCTTTACAGACACCTCACAGCAGAGGAAATGCTGGCGAAAGCAAGACAATTGGGTGGATAAAGAACTGGCTTGGCGGCCGCACCCAAAGAGTGGCTGTCGATGGGTCCATGTCCAAGTGGAAGCCCTGGAATCAGTCTCGTTTAACATCTTCATCAGCAACATGGACAGTGGCAGTGAGCGCACCCTCAGCACATTTGCCACCGACATCCAGCTGTGTGGGGCGGCCGACACGCTGGCGGGGCAGGG